>NC_053028.1:632448332-632542565 GCF_003073215.2 Triticum urartu | reverse complement strand
GGTCATGAGAGGGGTGTTGAAGCTGGCATCAACAAAACAAAATTTCCCTTCTTGAGAGCTGGAGATAGGTGAATGGGAGGCAACTAGTATAGCCCATTAGAAAGTAGGTACATTTTTTTGTTAGTGTTCCTAAATATTAAAAAATTCATTTATCCTACTCATTTATATAATATCAATAAATCATGTACTTCTAAAAGCATGTATTTTAAAACTGTGTTCACTTAAAATGTTTGTGTAATTTACAAAATGTTCATGCGATTAAAAATTGTTCACACATTTTAATAATTGATTATGCAATTGGAAAAAGTATTCACATGCTTTTAAAAAGGTTCATTAATTATAAAAATGTATTCACGCCTATTAAAGATAAGCGAAACTGTAGTTGTTTTTGCTGGAAAAACTTCCGATCTATTTGTCAACTATCAAGGTAGTAAAACAAACATTAGAAGTATAATTTACATCCAGGTCTGTAGACCACCTAGCAACAACTACAAGCACTGGAGCGACGCGAAGGGGCGCCGCCGTCATCACCACTCCATCACCAAAGCCAGGCAACCATATTATAGTAGACAGTCGTGAAAGTCGTCGTGCTAAGGCCGCAGGGAACCAGCGCACCAGAATAACAACCGCCGTCGATGAAGAGAAGCATAATCGAAAAAAATTAACTTGTAGACACACGAATATAGATGAACGAAGATCGGATCCAAGCGGATCCACCGAAGACAAAGGACGATCGAATTCTACGAAATCCTCCGGAGACAAACCTCCACACGCCCTCCGGTGATGCTAGAAGCATCATCCGGATGGGGGGCTACGCGGGGAGAACCTTATTTCATCTGCAGGGAGCCATCGCCTCGTCTTCCCGAGCAGGATACTAATCCTTTCAAAACTCAAAGGAACACCTAAAAATGGAGCCCTCCCGCCAGAAAGGACCAGGATCCACCGCACCTCCCTGGTCTTAAGGCCACAGAAGATGAGGTAGTCCGGCAACTGCGCGGTGGGAGGCAGTGAAAACCCTAAGCTGGGTGCCCTGTGTGTTACTCCCTCCGTTCCAAATTACTCGTCGCAGAAATGGATGTATCTAGAACTAAAATACATCTAGATACATCCATAACTGCGACAAGTAATTCGGAACGGATGGAGTAGATGTGAAGAGGTGCATGTGTAAGTGAAACTGTAGTTTAAGACAACTTATATTTGGAACCTAGAACTGGAATAACTCTCCATACCTAATATTGCACATGATCCATGATGTCCATGTCATCTAATCTCTCGCCTTCATTACAGAAATTTTCAAGTGCAATTACCGCCTACATATTTCAACAGCCTCGCTTCCCTTCCCATTGTGTTTGTGGCATGTTAGTTTCTCAGCGTAGGAAGAATTAGTAAGGTTTGTTATTATTCTCTTTCACTTTTTCGCTCTCTTTCTCGACATTCTAGCCATTGGATGGGAGTGATAGGCATCAGGAGAGAGGTAGCAACAATAATGCAAAGAGGTCTGATCATCGCTTACTCAGACTTTGCAAGTCTTGTTGGTGTTGCAACGAGTCACCTTCGGCTCCTGTCTCCAGTCTCCCAGGGTGCTCGAAGATGATGAGCGTGACGACGAGCACTACTGCATCCTCCACGGCTCCAGTCTCCTCTTCGTTGTGCCACGCCGATGACAATAAGGCAGAGACGGAGGACGACAAGGCTACCTCGGACTACAATCAGCCAGCCAGTGGGATGGAGGGTCCCTATGGCCGTTCACATGCCCAGCCTCAGCAGCAAAGCGGGGATGGAAGAGAAGCTATATCATAGGATGGTGACGACGATCGATCGGGGCACGAAGATGGCGACAGTAGAGGTGGCCACATTGGATGCAGCCGCGCTGTAGATCAAAGAGCACAGAACAGAGGGTAGGTCTGCACATGTAGCCTATGCTTTGTTTGTTAAGAAAGAGAAATTAACAGGGTAAAAGGAACCCGCGTATGTGTAGCCTATGGTTTGTTTGATCTCATATTGTTTGCAACAAACAAAGACAACTTCACCAATGGAACTGCTTGGCAACAATTCAGTTTGAAGAGCCACAAAAAATGCAAGCATCTGGGAAGTTGGCACTTTTGAATTTGAGTACAACTTTGTACTAAATCAACAAGAATTAATATGGATCGGAGGAAGTACAATAGAATGTTAGAACACTTTTGCTTCGGTACAATCCCCTGAACACATCAACGAAGGAAATCTCTCCTTACCCCTTCATAATAAAGGATATGATGATCTTTTTGAAAACTACGTCGCCCGCACCGAGCGCGCCGA
Organism: Triticum urartu; assembly: GCF_003073215.2. Lineage (NCBI taxonomy): Eukaryota > Viridiplantae > Streptophyta > Magnoliopsida > Poales > Poaceae > Triticum > Triticum urartu. Next base: position 632,540,267 of record NC_053028.1, on the reverse strand, counting down.
TACGCGGTGTAGTACGTGTGGCATATCCAAACCCTATTTGGCGCCCTTGACTTTTTTATTTTTAATCTTCCAAAAATGTGCGATGTGGGGGATTCAAACCCCAACCCACAAGGTTTACTTCTACTTCTAGTAATCAACTGGGATAGATTACTTGTTGTGCCCACTTGCTTTCTTTTACGGCTCTTATGTGGCAAATATATCTTTGTGAACTTTCAGGATGGGTTTTGTGTGTGTTTTTTAAACAGGGGTTGTTCTGTTTTATTTAGCTCTTTTTTGCTTTGCTTTTTTCATTTTCATTTTCATTTTTATGCTATTTCAAATGTGTGAACTTTTCAAAATTTTAATAAAATCACATTCCTATTTTCTTTTTCAAATTTGTGAATCTTTTTTAATTTCTTGAACTACCCGAACACACTCTATTGACACATGGTGTATTTTTGGACATCCTTCAAATGACCCCAACTTTTGCAGGAACGTGGAAATGCCCATGGTAGGAATCTATGTCAGGTTTGAATGATTTCTAACACTGTATACAAGTTGCGATAAGTCGCCAAGAGAACTCCGAAAAAAGCAAAATTTATTGAAAACCAAAACAACTTGGCATGGTGTGCCTTGAATTGGTCATACAATGCCATGGGAAAAAATTGGGGCCATTCCAAGGATATTGAGAAATAACGTGCTCATAGACGAAGCCTTTTGGCCTACCCGGACACCGTCCTTTGAACATGGTATATTTTTGGATATTCTTGAAATGACCTCAAGTTTCGCAAAAAGGTGGGCATGCCCATAGTAGGCATGCATGACAGGTTTGACGATTTTAGGCACCGTATGCAAGTTGCGACATGTCTGGCCATTTATCGCCCTTTTTAAACGAGAAAACTCCAAAAAATGCAAAATTTGTAGGAAAGAACAACTTGGTATGGTGCCTTGAATTGGTCACACAAGCCAATAAAAAAATTGAAGTCATTAGACAGATGTCGAGAAACAACATGCTCTCAAATGACCCCCATCTTTTGCCAGCAGGTGGACATGCCCATTGTAGGGATCCATGCCATTTTTCCTGTTTGTTGTTTCCATTTTTCATAAACTCAAAAAGTTCAGAATTACATTTTTTTTCAGAATATTGAAATATTTCATGTATTCCAAATTTTGTTAATATTTTTTTCTTATTTTCAAAAAATAAAATTCAGAATTTTGATTGTTTCCATATTTACTAATCAATGTTCAAAAAATTCAAAAAATGTTAGAGTTCCAAGTTTATTCCAGGTCTCAGTTTTTGTTCATACTTATTAATTAATGTTAAAAAATAAAAAAATATTAACAATTCAAAAAAATGTCCGCGTTCTCAATTTTATTTAGAGTTCCAAAAGGTGTTCCCGTTTTCAAAAATTGTTCACAAATCGAAGAAATGTTCGATTTTCCAAATTTGTTCAAAAAATTGAAAAATTGTCCATGTTTTCAAAATTTGTTCACGAACTTGTAGAAAGTTCATAAAATTCAAAAGAGTTTGTGGATTAGAAAAACTTTCATGCATTTGAAAAAAAGTTCAGGGATTTGAAGTTTTTCGCGAATTTAAGTGAATATTCACGGATTTGATAAAAATGTTCATGGATTTGAAACAATGTTCACGAATCTGAAAATTTCGGAATTTATGATAATATGACAATTTAAAAAATGGAAATATATAAAAGGAAAAAGAAAATGAAAAAGAAAGAGGAAGAGAAAAAGGAAAAAATACAAGAAAAACCGGTCATGGTAAGAAAATGCAGCAGGTAAGCATCCTCGGTTGGTTACCTCGGTTCAAATGAAACAATGAGGTTTGGGCTTTGAATCCCACTTTCCTCACCATTTTTTGAAGGTTGGTACGAGCGCAGGACGCAAGAGGGTGTAACGTATGGCTTATACATTCTAGTGGACGACCCATTATATATATAAAAGTGGGTACGATTTATCAAAGGTCTATATTGTCATTTATATCTTTAGTGAGGGGGGTTGTACTGAAGCGGGGCTTGTGTTAGAAGTATCCAAGAACTCACAAGCAGTACAACAGCACAATAACCAAACATCATTGTGATGATTCTGACACAAACCGCGCATGCCGATAAACAGAAGCGAGAAAGATAACGTGGACAAATTCAGGTCACCAAGCATTGGAGTTCCTCGCGTGTCATGAGAACCTCTCAGGACAAATTAGGCACACAATTGCAAGGTTTAAAAATCCAAAAGAACCACAGTAGTATTGAGGACAACAGAACAAGAATTTCACAAGAATTCAGGGCTCACGTATTTGTTCAACACACTTATCTAAGGTTATTTCTACACCACGGTAGAAGTTTGTAGGCACATTTAGACATCTATACCTACTAATAAGGAAGATGATATTCTTAGTCAGTCATATGCTTTTTCAAGAACCCATGGCATCTTAGAGAAATAGTGTAGTCTGTTTTTTTGTCGTTCACGTGCATGCAGCCTTCTTTGCCTATATACGAATTTGCAAAAATAAGTGCTTCTGTGAGGAGTCAAACTCACGACTCCACCAAACGATTGGCCACAGTAGTAACTAGCTGACCCAACAATACCTCTAGGTTTGGTGCAAGTTATATATTGCAACTGAACATTTATTGAAATTTTTGTTTGTCTAAAATAATGACTCGGTGCTGTTATTGGACCTTGTTGCAGGCTGATGTTTTTGGGCCAAGTTGCGCAGATTCAGCTCATGCTTATAAGACAAGTATGTTAACAGATTAAATAGTCCGACCTTGCTTCTTTACACCAAATGCCACCAATTTATATATGCCCGTGATATGAGAGTGCGCAAGCAGCCTAAGAATCAGCTAACGGAGGGTGAGTTGTGGGTAGGAAAGAAATAAATCACCCAGTGCACGTAATAAATAAAAGGAATTGTGGATTGCGAAACAAAAAATTCCAGTGGCATAAAAAATGGGATTGTGGGCTGGGAAACGAAAAAAAATCGTGGTTGGCGTAAATAAGAGATTGTGCACTGCGAAACAAAATATCCTGGTGGCATAAAGAAAAGGGATTGTGGTCTGCGAAACAAAATATAAACAAAGTTCTCCTAGTTGGCATAAATAAATGGGACCGTAACAAAGAAAATAAATAAATGGCACTGGTTGAACAATTTCAATATTTTATATCAATATTATTTTCATTTAAAGGTTGAATTTTGTCACTCCATTGCAATGCACGGACATATATGCTAGTAACACGAATTCACATAACATTGGACCAAGGTATGGTATAAACGCATACACGACAACACGAGCACACGCTGACAACACTATTGGATGACACCAAATGCACAAGACTTGTGAGCCAGAGGCAGAAACTGCCCCAGGGCCACACACTTAGGGCCTGTTTGGTAATCCACCAGCTTCACATATCTGGCGGAGCACCTATTCCATCGCTTTGAAAATTTGAACTGCAGCCCGCTCCGCTCCGTGGCAGAGTTGTGGAGCGGAGGGCCTCCAAACGGGCACTTACTGACCAACTCTGTGGAGAAGATAGGCGAAGATGTGGCTGTCTATAAGCTGCTTGCCAGCGAAGATGAGGCGCTGGGGGCCCTCCTTCGTCCTGGATCCTTTCCTTCAACTTGTCAGTTGTGTCCAAGGATTCAACCTCGCGGCAGATGGTCTTGCCGGTGAGGATTTGCACAAAGATCGGCATCAGTAAATGCAATAGACAGAACTGATAGTAAGGCACATTACATAGACATCCATAAAGCATCAAACAATACATGAACTAAATGGCCGCAGTACAACAAAGATGAATCGTAACTAAGAATCGCCAAGGAGTTAGCAATAAACCATCGCAATCTTTGGCCTCATGTGGAGTCTTAGAAAGTCAAAATTTAGCAGATCTATAACAAGGCATACACAACAAGATGTTAAGTGTTAGACGAATGATGAAATGCGTCTACGGAAAATCCGTAAACTAAGGTCAAAGGTGCCCTCAGCCATCCCCGCTCCCGCGACCAGCTCCTAGGGTTCCTGCACCGCCACCGCTGGCTCCCCCGCGCGAAGCCGCCGTCGCAGCCGGAGCCCGCCGGAGCCGCGAGCTCTCCCCCGCTCCCCTACCTCTCCCCCCTCTCCTCCCTTCCCCGTACCCCCGCGTCGCCTCCCCGAGCGAAGCGACCGGGGGCTTCCTCCCTGCTCCTCTCCAGCTCGCCGCCCTCACCCTGCCTCCTCCCACTGCCGCCAGCGAGCACACCGGTCCTCGGCCGCGGGGAGCTGGCGGCGGCGGACCTGCCTTTCCCCGCGTGCAGCACCTGTTGGGGAACGTAATAATTTTAAAAATTTACCTACGCACACGCAAGATCATGGTGATGCATAGCAACGAGAAGGGAGAGTGTCGGCCACGTACCCTCGTAGACCGTTAAGCGGAAACGTTATGACAACGCGGTTGATGTAGTCGTGCGTCTTCACGATCGACCGATCCTCAGTACCAAACGTACGACACCTCCGTGTTCAGCACACGTTCAGCTCGGTGACGTCCCGCGAACTCACGATCCAGTAAAGCTCGGGGAAGAGTTTCGTCAGCACGACGGCGTGGTGACGATGTTGATGAAGCTACCGCAGTAGGGCTTCGCCTAAACACCACTACAGTATGACCGAGGTGGATTATGATGGAGGGGGGCACCGCACACGGCTGGGAGAGATCTTTGTGATCAACTTGTGTGTCTAGAGGTGCCCCCATGGCCTTGTATATAAAGGAGCAAGGGGGAGGCTGGCCGGACCTTGTTGGTGCGCTAGGAGGAATCCTCCTCCTAGTAGGAGTAGGATTCCTCCCTTTCCTACTCCTACTAGGAGGGGGAAAGGAGGGGAAGAAAGAGAAGGAAAGGGGGGCGTGTTGGGGAACGTAGTAATTTCAAAAAAATTCCTACGCACACGCAAGATCATGGTGATGCATAGCAACGAGAGGGGAGAGTGTTGTCTACGTACCCTCGTAGACCGAAAGCGGAAGCGTTAGCACAACGCGGTTGTTGTAGTCGTACGTCTTCACGATCCGACCGATCAAGTACCGAACGTACGGCACCTCCAAGTTTAGCACACGTTCAGCCCGATGACGTCCCTCGAACTCTGATCTAGCCGAGTGTTGAGGGAGAGTTTCGTCAGCACGACGGCGTGGTGACGATGTTGATGTTCTACCGACGCAGGGCTTCGCCTAAGCACCGCTACAGTAATATCGAGGTGGACTATGGTGGAGGGGGGTACCGCACACGGCTAAAGGATCAAACGATCAATTGTTGTGTCTATGGGGTGCCCCCTATCCCCGTATATAAAGGAGCAAGGGGGGGGGGGGGCGGCCGGCCAGGGAGAGGGCGCGCCAGGAGGAGTCCTACTCCCACCAGGAGTAGGACTCCCCCCTTTCCTAGTTGGAATAGGATTCGGGAGAAGGAAAGAGAGAGGAGAAGAAGGAAAGAGGGGCCCGGCCCCCCTTGCCCTAAACCAATTTGGTTTGGGCCTTGGGGGGGGCCCACACTCCCCTTGCTTCCCTCTATTTCCACTAAGGCCCATATAGGCCCATTAAGCTCCCGGGGGGTTCCGGTAACCTCCCGATACTCCGGTAAAATCCCGATTTCACCCGGAACACTTCCGACATCCAAACATAGGCTTCCAATATATCAATCTTCATGTCTCGACCATTTCGAGACTCCTCGTCATGTCCTTGATCACATCCGGGACTCTGAACAACCTTCGGTACATCAAAACATATAAACTCATAATATAACCGTCATCGTAACGTTAAGCATGCGGACCTTACGGGTTCGAGAACTATGTAGACATGACCGAGACACGTCTCCGGTCAATAACCAATAGCGGAACCTGGATGCTCATATTGGCTCCCACATATTCTACGAAGATCTTTATCGGTCAAACCGTACAACAACATATGTTGTTCCCTTTGTCATCGGTATGTTACTTGCCCGAGATTCGATCGTCGGTATCTCAATACCTAGTTCAATCTCGTTACCGGCAAGTCTCTTTACTCATTCCGTAATACATCATCCCACAAATGACTCATTAGTTTCAATGCTTGCAAGGCTTAAGTGATGTGCATTACCGAGAGGGCCTAGAGATACCTCTCCGACAATCGGAGTGACAAATCCTAATCTCGAAATACGCCAACCCAACAAGTACCTTTGGAGACACGTGTAGAGAACCTTTATAATCACCCACTTAAGTTGTGACGTTTGGTAGCACACAAAGTGTTCCTCCGGTAAACGGGAGTTGCATAATCTCATAGTCATAGGAACATGTATAAGTCATGAAGAAAGCAATAGCAGAATACTAAACGATCATGTGCTAAGCTAACGGAATGGGTCATGTCAATCACATCATTCTCCTAATGATGTGACCCCGTTAATCAAATGACAACTCATGTCTATGGTTAGGAAACATAACCATCTTTGATCAACGAGCTAGTCAAGTAGAGGCATACTAGTGACAATCTGTTTGTCTATGTATTCACACATGTATTATGTTTCTGGTTAATACAATTCTAGCATGAATAATAAACATTTATCATGATATAAGGAAATAAATAATAACTTTATTATTGCCTCTAGGGCATATTTCCTTCAGTCTCCCACTTGCACTAGAGTCAATAATCTAGATTACACAGTAATGATTCTAACATCCATGGAACCTTGGTGCTGATCATGTTTTGCTCGTGGAAGAGGCTTAGTCAACAGGTCTGCAACATTCAGATACATATGCATCTTGCAAATTTCTATGTCTCCCACCTGGACTAAATCCCGGATGGAATTGAAGCGTCTCTTGATGTGTTTGGTTCTCTTGTGAAATCTGGATTCCTTCGCCAAGGCAATTGCACCAGTATTGTCACAAAAGATTTTCCTTGGACCCGATGCACTAGGTATGACACCTAGATCGGATATGAACTCCTTCATCCAGACTCCTTCATTTGCTGCTTCCGAAGCAGCTATGTACTCCGCTTCACATGTAGATCCCGCCACAACGCTTTGTTTAGAACTGCACCAACTGACAGCTCCACCGTTTAATGTAAACACGTATCCGGTTTGCGACTTAGAATCATCCGGATCAGTGTCAAAGCTTGCATCAACGTAACCGTTTACGATGAGCTCTTTGTCACCTCCATAAACGAGAAACATATCCTTAGTCCTTTTCAGGTATTTCAAGATGTTCTTGACCGCTGCCCAGTGATCCACTCCTGGATTACTTTGGTACCTCCCTGCTAGACTTATAGCAAACCACACATCAGGTCTGGTACACAACATTGCATACATGATAGAGCCTATGGCTGAAGCATAGGGAACATCTTTCATTTTCTCTCTATCTTCTACAGTGGTCGGGCATTGAGTCTTACTCAACTTCACACCTTGTAACACAGGCAAGAACCCTTTCTTTGCTTGATCCATTTTGAACTTCTTCAAAACTTTGTCAAGGTATGTGCTTTGTGAAAGTCCAATTAAGCGTCTTGATCTATCTCTATAGATCTTGATGCCCAATATGTAAGCAGCTTCACCGAGGTCTTTCATTGAAAAACTCTTATTCAAGTATCCCTTTATGCTATCCAGAAATTCTATATCATTTCCAATTAGCAATATGTCATCTACATATAATATCAGAAATGCTACAGAGCTCCCACTCACTTTCTTGTAAATATAGGCTTCTCCAAAAGTCTGTATAAAACCAAATGCTTTGATCACAATATCAAAGCGTTTATTCCAACCCCGAGAGGCTTGCACCAGTCCATAAATGGATCGCTGATGCTTGCACACTTTGTTAGCTCCCTTTGGATCGACAAAACCTTCCGGTTGCATCATATACAAACCTTCTTCCAGAAATTCATTCAGGAATGCAGTTTTTACATCCATTTGCCAAATTTCATAATTATAAAATGCGGCAATTGCTAACATGATTCAGACAGACTTAAGCATCGCTACGGGTGAGAAGGTCTCATCGTAGTCAATCCCTTGAACTTGTCGAAAACCTTTTGCAACAAGTCGAGCTTTATAGACAATAGCATTACCGTCAACGTCAGTCTTCTTCTTGAAGATCCATTTATTCTCAATTGCTTTCCGATCATAGGGCAAGTCAACCAAAGTCCATACTTTGTTCTCATACATGGATCCCATCTCAGATTTCATGGCCTCAAGCCATTTTGCGGAATCTGGGCTCACCATCGCTTCTTCATAGTTCGTAGGTTCATCATGATCTAGTAGCATGACTTTCAGAATAGGACTACCGTACCACTCTGGTGCGGATCTTATTCTGGTTGATCTACGAGGTTCAGTAGTAACTTGATCTGAAGTTCCATGATCATCATCATTAAATTCCTCACTAATTGGTGTAGGCGTCACAGAAACCTGTTTCTGTGATGAACTACTTTCCAATAGAGGAGCAGGTATAGTTACCTCATCAAGTTTCACTTTCCTCCCACTCACTTCTTTCGAGAGAAATTCCTTCTCTAGAAAGGATCCATTCTTAGCAACGAATGTCTTGCCTTCGGATATGTGATAGAAGGTATACCCAACAGTCTCCTTTGGGTATCCTATGAAGACACATTTCTCCGATTTGGGTTCGAGCTTATCGAGCTTATCAGGTTGAAGCTTTTTCACATAAGCATCGCAGCCCCAAACTTTCAGAAACGACAACTTTGGTTTCTTGCCAAACCACAGTTCATAAGGCGTCGTCTCAATGGATTTTGATGGTGCCCTATCTAACATGAATGCGGCCGTCTCTAAAGCATAACCCCAAAATGGTAGCGGTAAATCTGTAAGAGACATCATAGATCGCACCATATCTAGTAAAGTACGATTATGACGTTCGGACACACCATTACGCTGTGGTGTTCCGGGTGGCGTGAGTTGCGACTATTCCGCATTGTTTCAAATGTAGACCAAACTCGTAACTCAAATATTCTCCTCCACGATCAGATCATAGAAACTTTATTTTCTTGTTACGATGATTTTCAACTTCACTCTTAAATTCTTTGAACTTTTCAAATGTTTCAGACTTATTCTTCATTAAGTAGATATACCCATATCTGCTTAAATCATCCGTGAAAGTGAGGAAATAACGATATCCGCCACGAGCCTCAACATCATCGGACCACATACATCTGTATGTATGATTTCCAACAAATCTGTTGCTCTCTCCATAGTACCGGAGAACGGCGTTTTAGTCATCTTGCCCATGAGGCACGGTTCGCAAGTACCAAGTGATTCATAATCAAGTGGTTCCAAAAGTCCATCAGTATGGAGTTTCTTCATGCGCTTTACACCGATATGACCTAAACGGCAGTGCCACAAATAAGTTGCACTATCATTATCAACTCTGCATCTTTTGGCTTCAACATTATGAATATGTGTATCACTACTATCGAGATTCATCAAAAATAGACCACTCTTCAAGGGTGCATGACCATAAAAGATATTACTCATATAAATAGAACAACCATTATTCTCAGATTTAAATGAATAACCGTCTCGCATAAAACAAGATCCAGATATAATGTTCATGCTCAACGCTGGTACCAAATAACAATTATTTAGGTCTAATATTAATCCCGAAGGTAGATGTATGCCGACGGCGATCACATCAACTTTGGAACCATTTCCCACGCGCATCGTCACCTCGTCCTTAGCCAGTGTTCGCTTAATCTGTAGTCCCTGTTTTGAGTTGCAAATATTAGCAACAGAACCAGTATCAAATACCCAGGTGCTACTGCGAGCTCTGGTAAGGTACACATCAATAACATGTATATCACATATACCTTTGTTCACCTTGCCATCCTTCTTATCCGCCAATCCGCCAAATACTTGGGGTAGTTCCGCTTCCAGTGACCAGTCTGCTTATAGTAGAAGCACTCAGTCTCAGGCTTAGGTCCAGACTTGGGTTTCTTCTCCTGAGTAGCAACTTGCTTGCTGTTCTTTTTGAAGTTCCCCTTCTTCTTCCCTTTGTCCTTCTTGAAACTGGTGGTCTTACTGACCATCAACACTTGATGCTCCTTCTTGATTTCTACCTCCGCAGCTTTTAGCATTGCGAAGAGCTCGGGAATTGTCTTATCCATCCCTTGCATATTATAGTTCATCATGAAGCTCTTGTAGCTTGGTGGAAGTGATTGGAGAATTCTGTCAATAACGCTATCATTCGGAAGATTAACTCCCCGTTGAATCAAGTGATTGCAGTACCCAGACATCTTGAGTATATGCTCACTGACAGAACTATTCTCCTCCATCTTGCAGCTATAGAACTTATTGGAGACTTCGTATCTCTCAATCCGGGCATTCTTTTGAAATATTAACTTCAACTCTTGGAACATCTCATATGCTCCATGACGTTCAAAACGTCGTTGAAGTCCCGGTTCTAAGCCGTAAAGCATGGCACACTGAACTATCTAGTAGTCATCAACACGTGACTGCCAGGCATTCACAATGTCTGCAGTTGCTGGCGCAGGTGGTACACCTAGCGGTGCTTCCAGGATGTAATTCTTCTGAGCAGCAATGAGGATAATCCTCAAGTTACGGACCCAGTCCGTGTAATTGCTACCATCTTCTTTCAACTTTGCTTTCTCAAGGAACACATTAAAATTAAACGGAACAATAGCACGGGCCATCTATCAACAATTAACATAGAAAAGCAAGATACTATCAGGTACTAAGTTCATGATAAATTTAAGTTCAATTAATCATATTACTTAAGAACTCCCACTTAGAAAGACATCCCTCTAATCTTCCAAGTGATCACGTGATCCAAATCAACTAAACCATAACCGATCATCACGTGAAATGGAGTAGTTTTCAATGGTGAACATCACTATGTTGATTATATCTACTATATGATACACGCTCGACCTTTCGGTCTCAGTGTTCCGAGAACATATCTGCATATGCTAGGCTCGTCAAGTTTAACCTGAGTATTCTGCGTGTGCAAAACTGGCTTGCACCCGTTGTAAATGGACGTAGAGCTTATCACACCCGATCATCACGTGGTGTCTGGGCACGACGAACTTTGGCAACGGTGCATACTCAGGGAGAACACTTTTATCTTGAAATTTAGTGAGAGATCATATTAAAATGCTACCGTCAATCAAAGCAAGATAAGATGCATAAAAGATAAACATCACATGCAATCAATATAAGTGATATGATATGGCCATCATCATCTTGTGCTTGTGATCTCCATCTCCGAAGCACCATCATGATCACCATCGTCACCGGCGCGACACCTTGATCTCCATCGTAGCATCGTTGTCGTCTCGCCAATCTTATGCTTCCACGACTATCGCTACCGCTTAGTGATAAAGTAAAGCATTACAGGGCGATTGCATTGCATACAATAAAGCGACAACCATATGGCTCCTGCCAGTTGCCGATAACTCGGTTACAAAACATGATCATCTCATACAACAAAATTTAGCATCCTGTCTTGACCATATCACATCACATTATCACAACATGCCCTGCAAAAATAAGTTAGACGTCCTCTACTTTCTTGTTGCAAGTTTCACGTGGAGGCTACGGGCTTAGCAAGAACCGTTCTTACCTTCGCATTAAAACCACAATGATAGTTTGTCAAGTTGGTGCTATTTTAACCTTCGCAAGGACCGGGCGTAGCCACGCTCGGTTCAACTAAAGTTGGAGAAACTGACACCCGGCAGCCACCTTTGTGCAAAGCACGTCGGTAGAACCAGTCTCGCGTAAGCGTACGCGTAATGTCGGTCCGGGCAGCTTCATCCAACAATACCGCCGCACCAAAGTATGACATGCTGGTAACCAGTATGACTTATATCGCCCACAACTCACTTGTGTTCTACTCGTGCATATGGCATCTACGCATAAAACCAGGCTCGGATGCCACTGTTGGGGAACGTAGTAATTTCAAAAAAAATCCTACGCACACGCAAGATCATGGTGATGCATAGCAACGAGAGGGGAGAGTGTTGTCTACGTACCCTCGTAGACTGAAAGCGGAAGCGTTAGCACAACGCGGTTGATGTAGTCGTACGTCTTCACGATCCGACCGATCAAGTACCGAACGTACGACACCTCCGAGTTCAACACACGTTCATCCCGATGACGTCCCTCGAACTCCGATCCAGCCGAGTGTTGAGGGAGAGTTTCGTCAGCACGATGGCGTGGTGACTATGTTGATGTTCTACCGACGCAGGGATTCGCCTAAGCACCGCTACAGTAATATCGAGGTGGACTATGGTGGAGGGGGGCACCGCACACGGCTAAAGGATCAAACGATCAATTGTTGTGTCTATGGGGTGCCCCCTGCCCCCGTATATAAAGGAGCAAGGGGGGATGCAGTCAGCCAAGGAGAGGGCGCGCCAGGAGGAGTCCTACTCCCACCGGGAGTAGGACTCCCCCCTTTCCTAGTTGGAATAGGATTCGGGAGAAGGAAAGAGAGAGGAGAAGAAGGAAAGAGGGGGCCGGTCCCCTTGCCCTAAACCAATTCGGTTTGGGCCTTGGGGGGGGGGGCACCCCACACTCCCCTTGCTTCCCTCTATTTCCACTAAGGCCCATATAGGCCCATTAAGCTCCTGGGGGGTTCCGGTAACCTCCCAGTACTCAGGTAAAATCCCGATTTCACCCGGAACACTTCCGACATCCAAACATAGGCTTCCAATATATCAATCTTCATGTCTCGACCATTTTGAGACTCCTCGTCATGTCCTTGATCACATTCGGGACTCTGAACAACCTTCGGTACATCAAAACATATAAACTTATAATATAACCATCATCATAACGTTAAGCGTGCGAACCCTACGGGTTTGAGAACTATGTAGACATGACCGAGACACGTCTCCGGACAATAACCAATAGCGGAACCTGGATGCTCATATTGGCTCCCACATATTCTACGAAGATTTATCGGTCAAACCGCACAACAACATATGTTGTTCCCTTTGTCATCGGTATGTTACTTGCCTGAGATTCGATCGTCAGTATCTCAATACCTAGTTCAATCTCGTTACCGGCAAGTCTCTTTACTCGTTCCGTAATACATCATCCCACAACTAACTCATTAGTTGCAATGCTTGCAAGGCTTAAGTGATGTGCATTACCGAGATGGCCCAGAGATATCTCTCCGACAATCGGAGTGACAAATCCTAATCTTGAAATACGCCAACCCAACAAGTACCTTTGGAGACACCTGTAGAGCACCTTTATAATCACCCAGTTACGTTGTGACATTTGGTAGCACACAAAGTGTTCCTCCGGTAAACGGGAGTTGCATAATCTCATAGTCATAGGAACATGTATAAGTCATGAAAAAAGCAATAGCAGAATACTAAATGATCGTGTGCTAAGCTAACGGAATGGGTCATGTCAATCACTTCATTCTCCTAATGATGTGACCCCGTTAATCAAATGACAACTCATGTCTATGGTTAGGAAACATAACCATATTTGATCAATGAGCTAGTCAAGTAGAGGCATACTAGTGACAATCTGTTTGTCTATGTATTCACACATGTATTATGTTTCTGGTTAATACAATTCTAGCATGAATAATAAACATTTATCATAATATAAGGAAATAAATAATAACTTTATTATTGCCTCTAGGGCATATTTCTTCCAGGGCGCTCCCCCTCTCCTAGTCCAATTTGGACCAGAGGGAGGGGCGCGCTGCCTGCCCTAGGCCGGCCCCTCTCTCTTTCCCTTATGGCCCAACAAGGCCCATTAGCCCCCGAGGGGTTCCGGTAACCCCTCCGGTACTCTGGTAAAATCCCGATTTTATCCGAAACTCTTCCGATGTCCAAATGTAGGCTTCCAATATATCAATCTTTATGTCTCAACCATTTCGAGACTCCTCGTCATGTCTGTGATCATATCCGGGACTCCTAACTACCTTCGGTACATCAAAACATATAAACTCATAAAACCGATCGTCATAGAACTTTAAGCGTGCGGACCCTACGGGTTCGAGAACTATGTAGACATGACTGAGACATGTCTCCGATCCATAACCAATAGCGGAACCTGGATGCTCATATTGGTTCCTACATATTCTACGAAGATCTTTATCGGTCAAACCACATAACACTATGCGTTGTTCTCTTTGTCATTGGTATGTTACTTGCCCGAGATTCGATCGTCGGTATCCCAATACCTAGTTCAATCTCGTTACCGGCAAGTCTCTTTACTCGTTTTGTAATGCACTATCCCGCAACTAACTCATTAGTTGTATTGCTTGCAAGGCTTATAGTGATGTGTATTACCAAGAGATACCTCTCCGACAATCGGAGTGACAAATCCTAATCTTGATCTATGCCAACTCAACAAGTACCATTCTTAGCAACAATACCTGGTTCAGTCTCTAGAAAGGATCCATTCTTAGCAACAAATGTCTTGCCTTCGGATCTGAGATATAAGGTGTACCCAACAGTTTCCTTTGGGTATCCTATGAAGACACATTTCTCCGATTTGGGTTCGAGCTTATCAGGTTGAAGCTTTTTCACATAAGCATTGCAGCCGCAAACTTTAAGAAATGACAACTTTGGTTTCTTGCCAAACCATAGTTCATAAGGCGTCATCTCAACCGATTTTGATGGTGCCCTATTTAACGTGAATGCAGCCGTCTCTAAAGCATAACCCCAAAATGATAGCGGTAAATCAGTAAGAGACATCATAGATCACACCATATCTAGTAAAGTACGAGTACGATGTTCGGACACACCATTACGCTATGGTGTTCCGGGTGGCGTGAGTTGCGAAACTATTCCACATTGTTTCAAATGTAGGCCAAATTCGTAACTCAAATATTCTCCTCAACGATCAGATGTAGAAACTTTATTTTCTTGTTACGATGATTTTCCACTTCACTCTGAAATTCTTTGAACTTTTCAAATGTTTCAGACTTATGTTTCATTAAGTAGATATACCCATATCTGCTTAAATCATTTGTGAAGGTGAGAAAATAACGATACCCGCCGCGAGCCTCAATATTCATCGGACCACATACATCAGTATGTATGATTTCCAACAAATCTGTTATAGTTCCGGAGAACGGCGTTTTAGTCATCTTTCCCATAAGACATGGTTTGTAAGTACCAAGTGATTCATAATCAAGTGATTCCAAAAGTTCATCAGTATGGAGTTTCTTCATGCGCTTTACACCAATATGGCCTAAACGGCAGTGCCACAAATAAGTTACACTATCATTATCAACTCTGCATCTTTTGGCTTCAATATTATGAATATGTGTATCACCACTACTATCGAGATTCATCAGAAATAGACCACTCTTCAAGGGTGCATGACCATAAAAGATATTACTCATATAAATAGAACAACCATTATTCTCAGATTTAAATGAATAACCGTCTCGCATTAAACAAGATCTAGATATAATGTTCATGCTCAACGCTGGCACCAAATAACAATTATTTAGGTCTAAAACTAATCCCGAAGGTAGTTGTAGAGGTAGCGTGCCGACGGTGATCACATCGACTTTGGAACCATTTCCCACGCGCATCGTCACCTCATCCATAGCTAGTCTTCGCTTAATCTGTAGTCCCTGTTTCGAGTTGCAAATATTAGCAACAGAACCAGTATCAAATACCCATGTGCTACTGCGAGCTCTGGTAAGGTACACATCAATAACATGTATATCACATATACCTTTGTTCACCTTGCCATCCTTCTTATCCGCCAAATACTTGGGGCAGTTCCGCTTCCAGTGACCAGTCTGTTTGCAGTAGAAGCACTCAGTCTTAGGCTTAGGTCCAGACTTGGGTTTCTTCTCTTGACCAGCAACTTGCTAGCTGTTCTTCTTGAAGTTCCCCTTCTTCTTCCCTTTACCCTTTTCTTGAAACTGGTGGTTTTGTTAACCATCAACACATGATGCTCCTTTTTGATTTCTACCTCCACAACATTTAGCATCGCGAAGAGCTCGCGAATTGTCTTATTCATCCCTTGCATATTATAGTTCAACACGAAGCTTCTGTAGCTTGGTGGCAGTGATTGAAGAACTCTGTTGTCGGTGTCAAAACCGGCGGATCTCGGGTAGGGGGTCCCGAACTGTGTGTCTAAGGCGGATGGTAACAGGAGGCAGGGGACACGATGTTTACCCAGGTTCGGGCCCTCTTGATGGAGGTAATACCCTACGTCCCGCTTGATTGTTCTTGATGATATGAGTATTACAAGAGTTGATCTACCACGAGATCATATAGGCTAAACCCTAGAAGCTAGCCTATGGTATGATTGTATGTTGTCCTACGGACTAAACCCTCCGGTTTATATAGACACCGGAGGGGGCTAGGGTTACAAAGAGTCGGTTACAAGGGAGGAGATCTACATATCCGTATTGCCTAGCTTGCCTTCCACGCCAAGGAGAGTCCCATCCGGACACGGGACGAAGTCTTCAATCTTGTATCTTCATAGTCCAACAGTCCGGCCAAAGGATATAGTCCGGCTGTCCGGAGACCCCCTAATCTAGGACTCCCTCAGTAGCCCCTGAACCAGGCTTCAATGATGATGAGTCCGGCGCGCAGTATTGTCTTCGGCATTGCAAGGCGAGTTCCTCCTCCGAATACTCCATAGAAGATTTTGAACACCAGAATAGTGTCTGGCTCTGCAAAACAAGTTCCACATACTACCGTAGAGAGAATAATATTTCCACAAATCCAATATGCTGACACGTTTGACAACATGACATCACGTCATGGCCCTGTCTTTATTCGAACTGTTTTTCTCAACCAGCACCGCACATAACGCAGGGCGATTTTCTTGACACGTCTTGTCAAAGAAGAGATCGTGTCCCCCTATCACAGGATTCTCATCAATACGGATGTGGGTAACCCAACCGCGCCATCGATTACGGCGCTTGGGGAATAAGAGGTTTTACCAGGTGAGTGGGGAGGCACACCGCCTCTTCTGCCCTTATAAAGGGACAAGGATTCACTCTTTTCACCCATGCCTTCTTCCCGATTCATTCCCTTCTGCTCAGGCTCCAACGCCCAAGAGTTCATCTTCTCTGCCCACAAAAGGCCTTCCAAATATGTCCGGATCCGGAGCAGGAGCACTAGTAGAAAAAGGGTCAAATGTGAGACACATTAGTCCCGATTTGTAACAGAACCGGCACTAGTGTGTCCATTAGTGCCGGTTCCAACGACTAGGCGGGAGGAGATCTTTAGTACCGGTTCGTGGCGAACCTTTAGCACCGGTTCGTGCCACGAACCGGTACTAATGAGAGTGGTGGCAGGATGTTGTCAGAGTGGGGCCCCTCCAGCACCTTTAGTACCGGTTCTTGCCACGAACCGGTACTAAAGGTCGTCCTATATAAACCCTTCATCCACCAGCACCCTGTTCTCCCCCCTTTCCCCTCTCCCTCTCCTCTGTTCTTCCCTTCTTCCTCTCGAGTTCATCAGAAAATTTGCCCCAAATTTGTCAAGATTTGCAGGCGCCCATCCATTCAAATGATCACAAAGGTTAGCAACTTTGTCCTTTCATCTCTCATTGCTAGATTAGCTCTTGCATTGGTTTATATAGTGATTAATTGTGGGTTTTAGTAATTTGGGAGGAATTATATGTCGTAGTATTTGATTTATATGCAAATTGAGGTCAAAATAACACTTAGCTTGCATATGTAGGTGTGCCTTCTAAATCTCCGTCGTAACCACCGTCGATCGCCCGCACCGTCTCGTCGCCGGCACCACCTTGTGGTGAGCCTCTTGTTCATGAAATTTTATATAAAAAATTGATGTTTGTGTGATTTGGATATATAGTTACTTGTATAATTATCTTACCCATATGTTGTTTGTTATACATAGTGCCATGGTTTTGATATCCGTCCCCGTCGGCCCTCGTCCTTGTTATGATTCGGATGTGGTATATGATGTCTACTACACAACCTTCTTCTTGTAGACGTTGTTGGACCTCCAAGTGCAGAGGTTTGTAGGACAGTAGCAAATTTCCCTCAAGTGGATGACCTAAGGTTTATCAATCCGTAGGAGGCGTAGGATGAAGATGGTCTCTCTCAAGCAACCCTGCAACCAAATAACAAAGAGTCTCTTGTGTCCCCAACACAGCCAATACAATGGTAAATTGTATAGGTACACTAGTTCGGCGAAGAGAAGGTGATACAAGTGGTATATGGCTGGTAGATAAAGGTATTTGTAATATGCAATTATAAAAACAACAAGGTAACTAATGATAAAAGTGAGCGTAAACAGTATTGCAATGTGTGGAAATAAGGCCTAGGGTTCATACTTTCGCTAGTGTAAGTTCCCTCAACAATAATAGCATAATTGGATCACATAACTATCCCTCAACATGCAACAAAGAGTCACTCCAAAGTCACTAATAGCGGAGAACGAACGAAGAGATTATGGTAGGGTACGAAACCACCTCAAAGTTATTCTTTCCAATCAATCTGTTGGGCTGTTCCTATAAGTGTCACAAACAACCCTAGAGTTCATACTAGAATAACACCTTAAGATACAACTCAACCAAAACCCTAATGTCACCTAGATACCCCAATGTCACCTCAACTATCCGTGGGCATGATTATACGATATGCATCACACAATCTCAGATTCATCTATTCAACCAACACAAAGGACCTCAAAGAGTGCCCCAAAGTTTCTACCGGAGAATCATGACGAAAACGTGTGCCAACCCCTATGCATAGGTTCATGGGCGGAACCCGCAAGTTGATCACCAAAACATACATCAAGTGAATCACGTGATATCCCATTGTCACCACAGATATCCACGGCAAGACATACATCAAGTGTTCTCAAATCTTTAAAGATTCAATCCAATAAGATTACTTGAAAGGGGAAACTCAATTCATTACAAGAGAGAAGAGGGGGAGGAGAAACATAAGATCCAACTATAATAGCAAAGCTCGCGATACATCAAGATCGTGCCAAATCAAGAACACGACAGAGAGAGAGAGATCAAACACATAGCTACTGGTACATACCCTCAGCCCCGAGGGAGAACTACTCCCTCCTCGTCATGGAGAGCACCGGGATGATGAAGATGGCCACCAGAGAGGGATTGCCCCCTCCGGCAGGGTGCCGGAACGGGTCTAGATTGGTTTTCGGTGGCTACGGAGGCTTCTGGCGGCGGAACTCCTGATCTATTGTGCTCTCGGATGTTTTTAGGGTATATGGAGATATATAGGCGGAAGAAGTACGTCAGGGGAGCCACGAGCGCCCCACGAGGCAGGGGGCGCGCCCCAGGGGGGGGGGCGCGCCCCCTACCCTCGTGAGCTCCTCCTTCCTTCCTTCCTTGACGTGGGGTCCAAGTCCATCGGATGGCTTTCGTTCCAAAAATAACTTCTCTAGTTGATTTCGTTCCGTTTCGACTCCGTCTGATATTCCTTTTCTTCAAAACACTGAAATAGGCATAAAACAGCAAATCTGGGCTTGGCCTCCGGTTAATAGGTTAGTCCAGAAAGTAATATAAAAGTGGATAATAAAGCCCAGTAATGCCCAAAACAGTAGATAATATAGCATGGAGCAATCAAAAATTATGGATACGTTGGAGACGTATCAAGCATCCCCAAGCTTAATTCCTGCTCGTCCTCGAGTAGGTAAATGATAAAAAAGATAATTTTTGATGTGGAATGCTAGTTGGCATAATTTCAATGTAATTCTTCTTACTTGTGATATGAATATTCAGATCCGAAAGATTCAAGACAAAACTTCATATTGACATAAAAATAATAATACTTCAAGCATACTAACTAAGCAATTATGTCTCTTCAAAATAACATGGCCAAAGAAAGTTATTTCTACAAAATCATATAGTCTGGCTATGATCCATCTTCACCTCACAAAATATCTAAATCATGCACAACCCCGATGACAGGCCAAGCGATTGTTTCATACTTTTGATGTTCTCAAACTTTTTCAATCTTCACGCAATACATGAGCGTGAGCCATGGACATAGCACTATAGGTGGAGTAGAATGGTGGTTGTGGAGAAGACAAAGAGGGAGAATATAGTCTCACATCAACTAGGCGTATCAACGGGCTATGGAGATGCCCATCAATAGATATCAATGTGAGTGAGTAGGGATTGCCATGAAACGGATGCACTAGAGCTATAAGTGGATGAAAGCTCAACAAAAGAAACTAGTGGGTGTGCATCCAACTCGCTTGCTCACTAAGACCTAGGGCATTTTGAGGAAGCCCATCATTGGAATATACAAGCTAAGTTCTATAATGAAAGATTCCCACTAGTATATGAAAGTGACAACATAGGAGACTCTCTATCATGAAGATTATGGTGCTACTTTGAAGCACAAGTGTGGTAAAAGGATAGTAGCATTGTCCCTTATATATTTATTTATTTATTTATTTGGCCTTTCTTTTCTTTTTTTATTTGGCCTTTATTTTTTTATTTGGCCTTTCCTTTTTTATGGCCTTTCTCCCTTTTTTGGGACAATGCTCTATTGAATGATGATCATCACACTTCTATTTATTTACAACTCAATGTTACAACTTGATACTAGAACAAAGTATGACTCTATATGAATGCCTCCGGCGGTGTACTGGGATATGCAATGAATCTAGAGTGACATGTATGAAAGAATTATGAACGGTGGCTTTGCCACAAATACGATGTCAACTACATGATCATGTTAGGCAATATGACAATGATGGTGTGTGTCATAATAAACGAAATGGTGGAAAGTTTCATGGTAATATATCTCGGAATGGCTATGGAAATGCCATAATAGGTAAGTGTGGTGTCTGTTTTGAGGAAGGTATATGGTGGGTTTATGGTACAGGCGAAAGTCGCGCGGTACTAGAGAGGCTAGCAATGGTGGAAGGGTGAGAGTGCGTATAATCCATGGATTCAACATTAGTCATAAAGAAATCACATACTTATTGCAAAAATCTATTAGTTATCGAAACAAAGTACTACACGCATGCTCCTAGGGGGATAGATTGGTAGGAAAAGACCATCGCTCGTCCCCGACCGCCGCTCATAAGGAAGGCAATCAATAAATAAATCATGCTCCGACTTCATCACATAACGGTTCACCATACGTGCATGCTACGGGACACACACTTCAACACAAGTATTTCTCAAATTCATAACCACTCAACTAGCATGACTCTAATATCACCATCTCCATATCTCAAAACAATTATCAAGTATCAAACTTCTCATAGTATTCAACACACTCATAAGAGAATTTTATTATTCTTTAATACCTAGCATATTAGGATTTTAAGAAAATTACCATGCTATTTAAGACTCTCAAAATAATATAAGTGAAGCATGAGAGTTCATCTATTTCTTCAAAATAAAACTACCACCATGCTCTAAAAGGATATAAGTGAAGCACTAGAGCAAATGACAAACTACTCCGAAAGATATAAGTGAAGATCAATGAGTAGTCGAATAATTATGCAACTATGTGAAGACTCTCTAACATTTAATAATTTCAGATCTTGGTATTCTATTAAAACAGAAAGCAAAGCAAAATAAAATTACATTCTAAGAATGGCAAACATCATGTGAAGAAGCAAAAACTTAGGATCAACCGATACTAACCGATAGTTGTTGAAGAAGAAAGGTGGGATGCCAACCGGGGCATCCCCAAGCTTAGATGCTTGAGACTTCTTGAAATATTATCTTGGGGTGCCTTGGGCATCCCCAAGCTTGAGCTTTTGTGTCTCCTTAATTCCTCTCATATCACGGTCTCCCTAAATCTCAAAAGCTTCATCCACACAAAACTCAACAAGGACTCGTGAGATAAGTTAGTATAAACCATTGCAAAAACCTTATCATATTCTACTGTAGCAAATCACTAAAATTATTATTCAACATTGCATACTAAATGCCTCTGCATATTTAATAGTCCTATCCTCAAATAGAATCATTAAAGAAGCAAACATATGCAGACAATGCAATCATAACAGCAATCTGCCTAAACAGGATAGTCTGTAAAGAATGCTGCAACATCCATACTTCCCTAGCTGAAAAAATTATGAAAGAAAATTACCACTGTAGTAAATTTATCAGAGCTTAATATGCAAAAGGTTTCGACATTTTATCACCTTCTGACTTTTCTAGGGAATTATTGCAACAGCGGTAAACTTTCTGTTTTCAAACAGCAACATGTATACTTATAACATAGGCATAGTAAAGACTATCAATGCCACTTTTATTGGAATAAAATATGCAAAACATTGTTCTAAATAACAACAAGAAAATCCTAACAAAATAAATTGACGCTCCAAGCAAAACACATATCATGTGGCGAATAAAAATATAGCTCCAAGTAAAGTTACCGATGAACGAAGACGAAAGAGGGGATGCCTTCCGGGGCATCCCCAAGCTTAGGCTCTTGGTTGTCCTTGAATATTACCTTGGGGTTCCTTGGGAATCTCCAAGCTTAGGCTCTTGCCACTCCTTATTCCTTAGTCCATCGAATCCTTACCCAAAACTTGAAAACTTCACAACACAAAACTTAAAGTAGAAAACTCGTAAGCTCCGTTAGTATAAGAAAACAAAACACCACTTCAAGGTACTGTAATGAACTCATTATTTATTTATATTGGTGTTAAACCTACTGTATTCTAACTTCTCTATGGTTTATAAACTATTTTACTAGCCATAGATTCATCAAAATAAGTAAACAACGCATGAAAAACAGAATCTGTCAAAAACAGAACAGTCTGTAGTAATATGGATCAAACGTATACTTCTTGAACTCATAAAATTCTCAAATAAATAACTGGACCTGAGGAATTTATCTATTAATCATCTTCAAAAATAATTAACTAAATATCACTCTCCAAATAAAAATGGCAGTAGTTCTCGTGAGCGCTAAAGTTTCTGTTTTGACAGCATGATCAACAAGACTTTCCCAAAGTCTTCCCAAAGGTTCTACTTGGCACAAATACTAATTAAACACATAAAACCACATCTAAACAGAGGATAGATCAATTATTTATACTAAACAGGAATAAGAAGCAAGGAACAAAAATAAAGTTGGGTTGCCTCCCAACAAGCGCTATCGTTTAACGCCCCTAGCTAGGCATGATGATTTCAACGATGCTCACATAAAAGATAAGAATTGTAACATAAAGAGAGCATCATGAAGAATATGACTAGCACATTTAAGTCTAACCCACTTCATATTCATAGGGATTTTGTGAGCAAACAACTTGTGGGAAGAATAATCAACTAGCATAGGAGAGCAAAACAAGCATAACTTCAAAACTTTAAGCACATAGAGAGGAAACTTGATATTATTGCAATTCCTACAAGCATATATTCCTCCCTCATAATAATTTTGAGTAGAATCATGAATGAATTCAACAATATAACCAGCACCTAAAGCATTCTTTTCATGATCTACAAGCATGCAAAATTTACTACTCTCCACATAAGCAAAATTCTTCTCATTCAGGATAGTGGAAGTATCATAAGAGACTTGGATACTATAAATTGTTTCCACATTAAAAGAGTAAAGTTCAGAGAAGGGGTAATCATAATCATGACAAGTTTTATAAATATAATCACTACTTTTTATAGCATAAGTATCATCACAATAATCATCATAAGTAGGAGGCATGCTATCATCATTATAAACTTGCATATCAAAACATGGGAGACTAAAAATATCATCTTCATTAATCATAGCTTCCCCAATCTTGGGACAAACATTAATTGCAGCAAATATATTCTCAAATATGTCATCCTCATAAAACATAGCTTCCCCAAGCTTGGGCCTTTTCATATCATAAGCATAATCACTCTCATCATTAATAGTATAGATAGCACCCATAGTATAGCAATTATCATATTCTTCCAAGCAAGTGCCAAAAAGATTTTCAAGATCATAAGAAGTATCATTATCTTCCACAATTATATTTTCATGAGGCACAATAGTAATAGGAGCAGCATTATTTGACAGAGATATCTTTTTACCTCTCTTCCTTTTTCTTTTCTTCTTCTTCACCACATCATGCGTGGGTTCAATACTCTTTTTGGAGATCCTTATTAATGGGATTGGTTGAATAGGAGGCTCCTCCTCGTTACCTGATTCATCATAAGAAATAATAGGAGGGTATTGGGAAGTCTATTCCATTTCATTAGTATTCTCTTCATCTTCTATTTGTTTTGTTTTCTTTATGTAATTGGCAATATAAGGATTTTCAATACAATTCACCGCACAATACATATAAATTTTCTCTAGATCAAAATCAAGAAATCTATCAAGATTAAACTTTGGAATACCCTCAGTTATACGTTTCATTTGCTTATACCCCAAAAGAAGACTAAGCTCTTTATGATTCTCAAGGGTAATCAAATTATCACAATATTTGGACACGACTTGATCATGAAACAAATATCATTGGAGCTTTAAATGACCATGTTCATTGCAAAGTTCACAAGGGGCGCGAAAAATATTGAATCTTTCAGCACATTCATCTAGCTCTTTTTGCAACAATTTGGTTTCTAAGTACTTATGCCTCTTGCAATATCTATCTTCCCTATTTGGTGCGTACTTGCAAACCCAATCTACTCCACAAAAATTGACATGTTTATAGGAGCCATTTTCATCATAACTAGTGCAATCATCATTAGCATCATGGATATTCAAAGCATTCGTACTAGCAACATTGCAATCATGCTCATCATTCAAATATTTAGTGCCAAACAGTTTATAGATTTCTTCTTCTAGCACTTGAGCACAATTATCCTTTCCATCAAACTCACAAAAAATATTAAAAAGGTGAAGCGTATGAGACAAACTCAATTCCATTTTTTATAGTTTTCTTTTATAGACTAAACTAGTGATAAAACAAGAAACTAAAAGACTCGATTGCAAGATCTAAAGATATACCTTCAAGCACTCACCTCCCCGGCAACGGCGCCAGAAAAGAGCTTGATGTCTACTACACAACCTTCTTCTTGTAGACGTTGTTGGGCCTCCAAGTGCAGAGGTTTGTAGGACAGTAGAAAATTTCCCTCAAGTGGATGACCTAAGGTTTATCAATCCGTAGGAGGCGTAGGATGAAGATGGTCTCTCTCAAGCAACCCTGCAACCAAATAACAAAGAGTCTCTTGTGTCCCCAACACACCCAATACAATGGTAAATTGTATAGGTGCACTAGTTCGGCGAAGAGATCGTGATACAAGTGGTATATGGATGGTAGATAAAGGTATTTGTAATCTGAAATTATAAAACCAGAAAGGTAACTAATGATAAAAGTGAGCGTAAACGGTATTGCAATGTGTGGAAATAAGGCCTAGGGTTCATACTTTCGCTAGTGTAAGTTCCCTGAACAATACTAACATAATTGGATCACATAAATATCCCTCAACATGCAACAAAGAGTCACTCCAAAGTCACTAATAGCGGAGAATGAACGAAGAGATTATGGTAGGGTACGAAACCACCTCAAAGTTATTCTTTCCAATCAATCCGTTGGGCTATTCCTATAAGTGTCACAAATAGCCCTAGAGTTTGTACTAGAATAACACCTTAAGATACAAATCAACCAAAACCCTAATGTCACCTAGATACTCCAATGTCACCTCAACTAACCATGGGCATGATTATACGATATGCATCACACAATCTCAGATTCATCTATTCAACCAACACAAAGGACCTCAAAGAGTGCCCCAAAGTTTCTACCGGAGAATCATGACGAAAACGTGTGCCAACCCATATGCATAGGTTCATGGGCGGAACCCGCAAGTTGATCACCAAAACATACATCAAGTGAATCACGTGATATCCCATTGTCACCACAGATATCCACGACAAGACATACATCAAGTGTTCTCAAATCTTTAAAGACTCAATCCGACAAGATTACTTCAAAGGGGAAACTCAATTAATTACAAGAGAGAAGAGGGGGAGGAGAAACATAAGATCCAACTATAATAGCAAAGCTCGCGATACGTCAAGATCGTGCCAAATCAAGAACACGAGAGAGAGAGATCAAACACATAGCTACTGGTACATACCCTCAGCCCCGAGGGATAACTACTCCCCCCTCGTCATGGAGAGCACCGGGATGATGAAGATGGCCACCGGAGAGGGATTGCCCCCTCTGTCAGGGTGCCGGAACGGGTCTAGATTGGTTTTCGGTGTCTACAGAGGCTTCTGGCGGTGGAACTCCAAATCTATTGTGCTCTCGGATGTTTTTAGGGTATATGGAGACATATAGGCGGAAGAAATACGTCAGGGGAGCCACAAGGGCCCCACGAGGCAGGGGGCGCACCCCAGGGGGGTGGGCGCACCCCCTACCCTCGTGAGCTCCTCCTTCCTTCCTTCCTTGACGTGGGGTCCAAGTCCATCGGATGGCTTTCGTTCCAAAAATAACTTCTCTAGTTGATTTCGTTCCGTTTCGACTCCGTCTGATATTCCTTTTCTTCAAAACACTGAAATAGGCATAAAACAACAAATCTGGGCTTGGCCTCCGGTTAATAGGTTAGTCCCGAAAGTAATATAAAAGTGGATAATAAAGCCCAATAATGCCCAAAACAGTAGATAATATAGCATGGAGCAATCAAAAATTATAGATACGTTGGAGACGTATCAGTATATTCTCTTTTAAAACTATTTGTTGCATTTCATGTGTATGACAAATTATTCCCATCAAGCTGACATAGATATTTGTATGTAGGAGGTAGTTGAACCGGAAATTCCAACCAACCCTATTGTTGAGAGGTTAAATTTAGTTGAATGAGAAAACGAGGATTTGAAAGAAAAAATGAAAAGAATTGAGGGGGAGAAGATGGAATTGGAGTTGCATGTTGCCGATGTCATCGATGATCACAAGATTAAGATGGAGAAAATGTGCTTGAAGATTAGAAAGATTAGAAAATATGCCATTCATAGTGAGGCTTGGTATCATTATGCTGTTGGATCAATTGTTACCTTAGTTGCGATCTTGATGCATTTGTTGTTGCATTTAAATTATTTAGCTAGAGAGTTATTTGTTTGTTGCATTTAAGTGTTGTATGAACTTTATGTATTGTACTAATTTGGTGTTTTCGGTGCTGTGTATTGAAGATGAGCCGGCAATGGATGTACGATGACCGATGCTCTCCCGAGTTCATTAATGGCATGCATACTTTTCTACTTGCGGCTGAGGCAAACAAGCGGACGGATGGTTTTATGCCTTGTCCATGTGCTGGCTGTAAGAATGGTCACAATTACTCTGCGTCAAGAACCATTCATGTCCACCTGTTTGAGTCCAGTTTCATGCCCCACTATAATGTTTGGACCAAGCACGGAGAAAGAGGGGATATGATGGAACACAATGAAGAAGAAGAGGACGACGACAGCTATCCTGGCCAAGGGTTCCCTGAATACGATGATACAACAATGAGGGAAGAAGCTGAGCCGGTAATGCGGGAAGAAGCTGAAGAAGAGGCATCGGATGAGCCCGTTGATGATCTAGGTCGGGCCATTGCCGATGCAAAGAGAAACTGCGCAAGTGATTTGGAGAAGAAGAAGTTGCAGCGCATGTTAGAGGATCACAAAAAATTGTTGTACCCGAATTGCGTAGGTGACAAGAAAAAGTTGGGCACCACACTGGAATTGCTGCAATGGAAGGCAGAGAATGGTGTATCTGACAAGGGATTTGGAAAGTTGTTGGTAATGATAAAGAATATGCTTCCAAAGGACAACGAATTGCCCGAGAGTACGTACGAAGCAAAGAAGGTTGTCTGCCCTCTAGGGTTAGAGGTGCAGAAGATACATGCATGCCCTAATGTTTGCATCCTCTACCGTGGTGAGTACGAGGATTTGAATGCTTCCCGGTATGCGGTGCATTGCACTATAAGATCAGCCGCGATGACCCTGGTGATGTCGAGGGCGAGCACCCCAGGAAGAAGATTCCTGCCAAGGTGATGTGGTATGCTTCTATAATACCACGGTTGAAACGTTTGTTCCAAAACAAAGAGCATGCCAAGGTGATGTGATGGCAGAGAGAAGACCGTAAGAAAGACGGAAAGTTGACAGTACCCGCTGACGGGTCGCAGTGGAGAAAAATCAAGAGAAAGTACGGGAAGGAGTTTGCAGATGACGCAATGAATGTATGGTTTGTTCAAAGCGCAGATGGCATTAATCCTTTTGGGGAGCAGAGTAGCAACCATAGCACCTGGCATGTGACTCCATGTTTGTATAACCTTCCTCCTTGGTTGTGCATGAAGCAGAAGTTCATTATGATGCCAGTGCTCACCCAAGGCCCTAAGCAACCCGACAAAGACATTGATGTATACCTAAGGCCATTAGTTGAAGAACTCTTACAGCTGTGGAATGGAACAGGTGTACGTGCGTGGGATGAGCACATGGGGGAAGAATTTGACCTAAAGGCATTGGTGTTCGTGACCATCAATGATTGGCCTGCTCTCAGTAACCTTTCAGGACAGACAACGAAGGGATACCGCGCATGCACGCACTGTTTGGACGATACCGACAATATATATTTGGCTAATTGTCAGAAGAATGTGTACCTGGGACATCGTCGATTTCTTCCGAGCAGGCATCCCGTAAGAAAGAAAGGCAAGCATTTCAAAGGTGAGGCGGATCACCGGACGAAGCCTCGCCACCGTACTGGTGCTGATGTACATGATATGGTCAAGGATTTGAAGGTGGTCTTTGGAAAGGGTCCTAGTGGACAACCTGTTCCGAATGACACTGACGGACGCGCACCCATGTGGAAGAGGAAATCTATATTTTGGGACCTGCCCTATTGGAAAGACCTAGAGGTCCGCTCCGCAATCGATGTGATGCACGTGACGAAGAATCTTTGTGTGACCCTGCTTGGCTTCTTGGGTGTGTATGGGAAGATAAAAGATACACCTGAGGCACGGGAGGACCAGCAACGTATGCACGGAAAAGACGACATACATCAGGGTCATGCAAGCTACACTGTTACCAAAGAATAGAAGGAAATCTTCTTTGAATGCTTGCTCAGTATTAAGGTACCGTCTGGCTTCTCGTCGAATATAAAGGGAATAATAAACATGGCAGAGAAAAAGTTCCAGAACCTAAAGTCTCATGACTGCCACGTGATTATGACGCAACTGCTTCCGGTTGCATTGAGGGGGCTTCTACCGGAAAACGTTTGATTAGCCATTGTGAAGCTATGTGCATTCCTCAATGCAATTTCTCAGAAGGTAATCGATCCAGAAATCATACCAAGGTTAGAGAATGATTTGGTGCAATGTCTTGTCAGTTTCGAGTTGGTGTTCCCACCATCCTTCTTCAACATCATGACGCACGTCCTAGTTCACCTATGCGAAGAGATTAACGTTTTGGGTCTTGTATTTCTACACAATATGTTCATGGGAGTCTTAAAGAAATATGTTCATAACCGTGCTAGGCTAGAAGGAAGCATCTCCATGGGCCATGAAAATGAGGAGGTCATTGACTTTTGTATTGACTTTATTCCTGACCTTAAGCCGATTAGTGTTCCTGAATCGCGGCATAAGGGCAAACTGGATGGAAAAGGCACGCTAGGAGGGGATCAAATAATATGTATGGACGGACATTCTCTCACTGAAGCACACTACACAGTTCTACAGAATTCCGCCTTGGTGGCTCCGTATATGGAAGAACACAAGAATTTGCTACGCTCCAAACACCCGAAGCGGTCTGATGACTGGGTTACACGTGAACAAACCAGGAGTTTTGCTAGCTGGTTACAAACACGTACCATGCATGACGCCTCTATTGAAGATGACCTGTACTTGCTGTCCCAGTTACCATCTTCGAATATAATGACTTTCAAAGGGTACGAGATAAATGGTAATGCATTTTACACGATCGCCCAAGATAAGAAGAGCACCAACCAAAACAGTGCTGTCCACTTTGATGCAGAAACCAAGATGGGAAAGGAAACATATTATGGTTATATACATGACATATGGGAACTTGACTATAGACATGGTTTCATGGTCCCTTTGTTTCGGTGCAAATGGGTCAATATGACACGAGGCGGGGTAAGGGAAGACCCGCAGTACAGAATGACAACAGTGGATCTCAACAATCTTGCGTATGCAGACGAACCATTCGTCCTAGCCAATGATGTGACATAGGTTTTCTATGTGAAGGACATGTCTACCAAGCCGAGAAAAAGAAAAGATAAGGAAGCGAATGCATCATACGATGAGCCAAAGCGGCACATAGTTCTTTCTGGGAAGAGAAACATCGTGGGAGTGGATGACAAGATAGACATGTCAGCAGATTATGATATGTTTGATGAAATTGCTCCATTCACAGTGAATATTGACCCGAGCATCCCGTTAAATGATGAAGATTTTCCATGGTTACGGCGCAAAGGGACACACGCGAAGAAAAAGTTTCACACCCAAAGATCTGGGATGTGATCGGCTTCACTATATATCATCACTTTCTTCTGTGTTTCACACCCAGGAGGGAATCTCTGTAATAGTTAGGGGTGGCTATGTGTTTTGGCATTTGAAATGCGAAGAAATTTTATGTGCAAACAAATTCTTTCATGCATTTACTGATTTTTTTCAGCTAAATTGAAAAACACTTCAAATGAACTCTGAAAAGGTTGAAAGTTGGCATGGTATCATAATTTCACCCACATAGCATGTGCAAAAAAGTAGAGAGGGTTACGGCAAAAACTGGATGCACTTTGTGTACAAAATGGACAATCTCTTTCGAACTATCAGGGTTTCGGACGAAAACTCATCTGTTACAAAAGGCATTTCATTTTCTAAATAACCTAAGCATTACCAAATTGAATATAATGATAAAACACACTAATATTAAACATAATAAAAAAGAATCACTGAAAAATGTATTTTTAAAGTTAAGTTATTCACAAACTAGTGATTCACACAAATTTCAAATAATTCAAAATTTAAACTATTCAAATTTGAAAACTACCGGCACTAACAGAAAGTTTCTAATTTTTTGTACCTAAAGCAAAATATTCACAAAGAAACTCTAAATACAGCAAAAAACAACTAAAAATAAATAAAACAAAATAAATAAAGCAGAAAAGAAAAAACTAAATGAAAAAAGCCCACCTACTGGGCCACAGCGGCCTCCATACGACTAGAAATCCAAATTCTAATTGGGCCAGGATGCAGGCCCGCTAGCCCAATAGGCCCATCAGGGCATAGCAGCAGACGTAGGCCCAGAAGGCCTGCTTATGAGAGGAGCTCGAGAGAGCTACTGCACTGGGGCTTATAAACCAGTGCGGGCGCCCCTCGGCTAGCGAGGTGGGACTAAACTTGCCGCACCGCACCTGCGCCAGCGCACCACCTTTAGTACCGGTTGGTGGCTGGAATCGGTACTAAAGGGTGGGTCTTTAGTACCGGTTCCAGCCACCACCCGGTACTAAAGGTGTGCTCTTCACGCCACTTGGCCTGGCCAAAACAGGCCTTTAGTACCGGGTGGTGGCACCAACCAGTACTAAAGGTGTCCCCTATATAACAAACACTTCGAAAAATTTCAGTTTCTCATCTCCAACTTATCTCTGCCGCCGCCCCGTCCCACGCCGTCGCCGCCCCTGTCGCGCCGTCCCCGTCGACTCCGCAATGCCCCCGTCCTCGTCACGTCGTCCCCGTCGACTCCACGCCGCCCTCGTCGCCGGCCCGTCCCCGTGGCCGCACCGGCCCGTCGCCGTCCCCTCGCCTCGCCGTCGCCGCCGCCTTGGATCGACCTCGCCTCGCCGTCGCCGTTGCCTCGCCGTCGCCTCGACCTCGCCCGCGCGCGCTGTGAGCCCCTCCCCCGGCCCCTCTCCTCCCTCCAATCGATCAAAGCTACCGCGCCGCCGACGCCGGCCGTAGCTACTGCACACACACGCGCGCGCGCACACATACTACACGCGCGCGCGCACACACACACACACAATTTTACTGTTTTTAGTTTTTAGTTTTTTCTGTTTTTCTGTGTTTCATACAAAGTTTTAGATGAATTAATTAATTAGATTAGATTAATGTCAAATAGTATATAGAAATGTTAGTTATAATATATATAATGTCAAAGTTTTTTCTGTTTTTCATACAAATGTTATAGAAATGTTAGTTATATAGAAATGTTAGAAATTTTGGAAATGTTAGTTTTAGCTAGATGAATTAGATTAATTTCAAATTGTTAGACGATGATCGATATTTTTTTAGTTTCTTATATTTTTAGTTATAAAATTTAGAATTTTCATATATGAAATCACAATCCATCATTTAAAAAATGTTACTTTACTTTTGCGGCATATAGTATTTGTTGTCGACGATGCCCGGCCCGCATCCTCGCCGTCGACCCATTCGCGACGACGTCCTGCTTCAGAGGACCCATGTCCGGGACTGGGCTCCACCGGGCTGGCACTTGGAGGTGCTACCTTCAGGGGCGCGGTGCTTGGTGAGGAACCCGGCCCCAGGTCCCGTCGTCGACCCTGATCTCCTTTGGTGGCGTTCGCGTGGGCCACTTTCGGTGCGGAGGGAGCCGGCCCCGCCGGAGGTGGTACGTCGTCGTTTCAGGGAGGAGGACGAGCACGTCCATCGCTACATGGCTGCTATGGACGTCAGGTTCTCCAATACATGGCAGGTTCTTTGGGGAGATCACTCGAGCTATGATCCAGTGATGGTTCCTTCACTTTGGTTGTCCACCGCCCGCGCCTCAGGAACTGCGAGTGGCCTAGATTACTCTTTAGTATTCGATCTTTATTAGCTAGCTAGCTAGCTAGTGATGTATTCAATATATATTATTCGAGACGATGTATTTAAGATTATATCTATTATTCGAGACGATGTATTCGAGATTATATTCGATGATGCTTATTATGTACTATGATTGATTCAGTTTTTCCTTATTAATTGATTGCATCCATGCATTGTAATTTGAATACTAAATTGTTTTATATTTCTTTTGGATTAGTTAAATAAAAGCTATGGCGGATAATACCGGCAGAGAGGGAGAAGAGACCCTGTTCGATATCATACGCCATCCTCGCGGGCCAGATGATGATCAGAATGAAGAAGATTATGATGACTCCGGATATCTAAACAACACCGGGGAGGGTGATATGATATTCGATCACAACGACCGAATTGATGAAGTCATGAACTATGATTATGATATTGATGACGAAGAAAATGTTGATCTTGAAACAACAAAGACCGGCGAGGTATATTTATATAAGCAGGCATCTGGTGATCATCACATGTTTTAAATGACTTGAAGATATATTAACGAATCGATCTTTCTTCTTTCAGCCATCCAGATCAAGCAAATCTTCAGGCAGCAGGAAACGAGGCCCGAACAAAAAGTTGAAGGAGGGCGTAAAGTACAATATCGAGGCCATCAAACCTAATGGCGAACCATTAGCGCCTAAGAATATTGTGGACAAGTTCATTCGTCAGTGCGGAGTTCTTGTGAAGGACCAACTCCCGATCTCCCTTCAAGAATGGAGAGAGCCAGCAAAGCCACGTCGAGATCTTACTTTTGTTGACGACAGACAAAAACTTCTGCTTTGGGAAACTCTGATGGAACATTCACCCTACTAGATCATTTCACAGATGCAGATGTGGAGAAAGTCAAGGACGCTGCTCTTAGGATGATGGCGGTTGCATTCAACAACCACAAGAATCGTGTATGGGACAAGTACATCAAGGGAGGAAGGAAGACTCCAGTATTCGAGGGAACACTAGAGAAGCAAAGTGCTCATTGGGACGATTTCGTGAAATTCAAGGATTCAAAATTATCTAAGGAACGGTCGAGAATAAACAAGGCCAATGCCGAAAAAAGGATAAGTTCCATAAGCTGGGGCCAGGTGGCTACACGGTGGCAATGCCTAAGTGGGCTAAGTCTGAGAAAGAGATGGAGGATGTAGGTGTCACTCCAGAAACATTGAGCTGCCCCCCCCCCCCAGGTGAAGGACTTGGTTCTATGCGCATGGGGGGAGTTGGACTCGAAGACATGCAAAGTTTCGAAGAAGGCATGTCTGAACGAAGCTGAAGATAAGCTACTTGTTGCAATATAAGAGGCTCAATCGGGGGTGTTCCAGCCCAACAGAGAGAACGACGAGCTTACGCGTGCCCTGGGAAATCCTGAACACCCGGAAAGAACACGAGGCAAGGGTGCTATTCCGTGGTATGAGGGGTTTTTGGACTGGAACGCCGACTACAGAACCCGTGCGAGAAAAAAGATTGCGGAGGAGAAGAAGAGGAAGATGGAGGAGGAGCAGAGGAAGCTGGACTATGAACGCCTTCAAGGCCTAGAATCAGTGCACGCAGACTTGGCAGTCAAATTCCAGTGGCAGCAGGAGCAGATCGACTCACTTAGACAGCAAAGGGGGTCTCAGCAGCTGCATCAGCTAGCGGATGATCCAGCATTGGATAGAACCGTCCCATCCATGCCGAGAATCAGCGTGGGTTCTGCCCCGGGCGATGCAATGCTAGATAGATACCCCGTGGATGACATCATGGAGAACACTAACTGCGAGCTACACTTCAAAATGAAGAACATATCCATGAAGGTGGCAGACGCCATTGCTTTTACAAATCCCCCCGAGGCAACCTTCCATTGCAACCCGATTCCAGCAGGCTATGCTCGTGTCTTGGTTGATGAGGTGGTGGACCAATATTCGGGGCTAGAGCTTGACATTCCAGGAGGTGACGAGGAGCACACACTGGGAGAGGCCAAACATCGTATCATCCTATGGAGAAAGGATTGCATCATCTTTCGAAGGCCACCGACACCGTGTCAATCGACTCCTCGTCGAATTCCCCACCGAGTCAGCAGACTCCCGCTCCTCCAAGTCCACCAACGCATCAGGCCACTCCTCCCCCTCCAAGTCTGGCAAAGCGTCAGGCCACTCCTCCTCCAAGTCCGACACAGCGTCAGACCACTCCTCCTCCAAGTCCGCACAACTTCAGGCCACTCCTCCTCCAAGTCCGGCATAGCTTCAGGCCACTCCTCCTCGTCCAACTCAACCACGTCAGCCGTCTCCGCCGCCTCAGCAATCATGGAATAGAGCCACCGCAGCTATGGTGCATAGCGGTACAAGTCGAGGTAGGACGGGAGGTACAGGCGGAGGCAAGTGATTTCAATATGGTCCAAGCAGCCTCGCGCCTCTTCCGCAGAGGCCTTATGACAAGTCCGAGGAGGAAAACGCAGCCATATCGAAGGCCGAGGTGGAAGCCCATTTTTCACCGAAACCGCCACCGCCGCCAAGGGAGAAAGTGCCTGAGGAAAAGATTGACCACTTCATTCGTATGGCTAGCGCACCAGCTCCCAAGGCTATTGACACAGACTATGAGCGCCACCTCGGAAGTCAAATCGAGCACGTCTACAGAAAGAGGCGAGCTCGAGGTCGAGAAAATTAGCTGTCAAAACATGCAGTAAAACCGTTCCCCAGCTGGGAGAACAGGCGACGCAATCAATCCTCCCGCTTGTTGTGCCAACAACACACGCGAGGAAATAAAATGGAAATATGTCCGGGGCCAACCTTTGGTCGAGCCAGACGAAGTCAAGAAGCTCCCAACGAGAATGTATGAACTGCATCAATGGTACATGGACATTATCAAGATTTCCAATCGAGAGTCCGTCATGGTGAATGTCAAGAAGGATCATTACTTCCATGAGAAAGCTGCGTCCGTTGAGTATTCAAAACTATTTCAGTTATACAATCAAGATGCACTCGACAAATCTATCGTCAGTTGCTATTGTCTGTAAGTGATTTCTTTCTATAATTTAAGTCTCAAGCTAGTTGTAGTGATCATTTTGATCAATCATTACCTGTAATTATCCTCACTATATTCTTTTCTGTGGTATTATGCAGGATGAAGATGTATGAAATGAAAAAAGGTGGATGCTATGGCATTGGGTTCATTGACCCAAATACCATTAATGAATATAGATGGAAATTAGATGCATATTATGAAAAAAGTGTAGAGGAAAGCATGCTAGAGTTCTTCAAGCGCCTCAATACCAATGAAGATATACTACTTCCTTACAACTTCGAGTGAGTCACACTGTCTTGTACTACAAATTTTGTTTTTGCCTACTAGCTAGCTACATGTTTTTTCTTACATATGCCCGCTTAATTAAGGCATGCAAACGTGTGTGCATGTAGATTTCACTGGATCTTGTTAATCATTAAAGTTGATGAAGGAACAGTTGAAATATTGGACTCACTACTTAAAAAAGAAAGTGACTACACCATCTTGTTTGGGATAGTCAACAGGTAATTTCAATCATTATTAACTATATCTCGGCCTATTTAGTTCAGCATTTCCTGATATGAACTATTTAATAACCCCTTTATTCATTTTCTTTCTCGGCGGGCAGGGCTTGGGCAAAGTTCATCGGCGTCACTCCAGGCCAATGGAAATGAAAGCTGAAATGGTATCGACCAAAGGTAAGTAATTAAGTAGTACTAGCTAGCTAGCTGCCATCTCTTTAATTATCATGCTTGATTAATTATTATCTGATCAAATTCCATTCTCATAAAGGCCCTGAAGCAGGCGCCGGGGAATAATCTGTGTGCATACTACGTTTGCGAGAGCATTCGCATGATGGCGTCCGAAAGGAGCAGATCTCAAAGACAGGATTGGGTACGTTTGTCAGAACACTATTCACATTTTTTACACCATCATCGATATCTACTCACACAACTAATACACATGCATATTGATCTCCTTCTTAACAGTTTAGAGAGGTGCGGGAGCAGCTCCTAGCAGAGGAGTGCATAGAAGCAATTCAAGAGGAAATAGCGGGATTTTTGCTCGACCAGGTTATAGATCCCAAAGGAGAATACTATTACCCGCTACCGCCCTCATGAAACACTTCCAATTGTCTTCGTGCTCCGAAGGCACTAATTAGTCTAATGCCACTGGCTCCGAAGGCACCAATTAGGAGAAATTGTATATAGCTAGCTAACTGTATATATATATACATGTGTGTATATATGTGTGAATTAATGGTGGTTGTGAGACATTCGATGATATATATATATATATGATCGGTTCTACTAGAAATTCTATTTATATATATGCATAACGTGTACAATATGTAGTATCGTAAAATACCAGCAAACGAAAAAGAATTAAATGGAAAACACAAAATTAAATGAAAAAGAAATCATAAACCCAAAACCCCCCAACCTTTTAATACCGGTTGGTGTCACCAACTGGTAGTAAAGGGCTCCCTGCCCCCGGAGCTAGCTCGTGCCACGTGGTTGCCCTTTAGCACCGGTTCATGCTGAACCGGTACTAAAGGGGGGGGGGGGCTTTAGTGCCCACACTTTAGTGCCAGTTACCGAACCGGCACTAAAGGGCCTTACGAACCGGTGCTATTGTCCGGTTCTGCACTAGTGGAGGAAAATGGATGGCCTCTACCGTCCGAGACAAGGATATCAAAAAGCTTCAGGAGGCCAGGTATTTGGCCAAGAAAATCAGCCACCGTCTCCCGACGGCGGGACAGATCGTCCCTACGCCGGAACCATATGAGAGGGTTGTATTCCTCCCTCATTTTGTCCGCGAGATAGGGTTTCCCCTCCACCCGTTCGTTCGCGGCATAATGTACTATTATGGGATCGATCTTCACGATCTGTCCCCCAATCCCTTCCTCAACATATCAACATTTATTGTCGTGTGCGAGGCTTTCCTCCGCATTTCGCCGCACTTTGGTTTATGGCTGAAGGTTTTTAATGTGAAGCCCAAGGTGGTGGGCGGCGAGCACACCGAGTGCGGGGGCGCTATGGTGAGCAAGATGCCCAACGTCATATGGCCAATGGGAACCTTTGATGATTCTTTCAAGGAGTGGCAACAACAGTGGTTTTACATCACTGAGCTGTGCGGCAAGGAATGGGGCGCCTCTCCCGAGTTTCGATCTGGTGCCCCTCTGCGGCTTACATCCTGGGTCAAGAAAGGCCTGGACTGGTCCTCATCCGATGAACTTTCAGTGCTTCAGACGCGCGTTAAAGATATGGGAGATAAGAACATTGAACTTGTCAACGTAGTCCAGGTGATGTTAGTCAGCCGGATACTGCCTTGTCAACACCGAACTTGCAATCTATGGGATTTCAACCCGGCCAGGCACCAAACTTTGCGAAGGTTCTTCGGCTCCACGCACGAGGACATTTGGAAGGTGCTTTACAAGTCCAGCAAATCATGGCCGGACTCCGCCGAAGACCGCGGGTACCAAATGTCCCGCCCTGCAAGTTCGGTGAGTTTATCAAACTTTTCTATCCGCATGACCCGAAGGAAGCGCTTAACGCATGTTTATTCAACTCCCCCAGGCTTCGTCCCAGGAGGACCCCGGCCAAGGAGGAAAGGAAGAAACCGTGAAGGCGGCGCCTGGAGGTCAAACCGTAGGGGCCGGACACGTGGGGGAAAAGATTCCCATAGGGTCTGACGGCGGGGGCGACCTTGAGTTCGGCTCCTCACCAGATGAGATTCCAGAGGTTTATACGGCTCCAGAATCAAGAAGGCAGCCTCCTTTAGCTGGAGGGAGCGTACCTGTTCCGCCGGCGACCTCTCTCCATCCAGAGGTGTCAGATGCTTTGTTCGTGGCGTTACGAGACGCCTCCATTGTTGACGAACACCATGCCCTTATGGGTGCGGTGATTGAGAAGATTCAGTCGAACGAGAGTGGACTGAACGAATCCTGTATCAGCCTTATAAGAGGCTTTGAGGTATGTTTTATAAGTTACCGAAGAGTGTCATAGTATAGATAGTAGCCCCTGATACCCTGTTCGGTGAAAGAAGGAACCGGACAGGGGATCGCATTGATGATCACAGGAAGACTCATTGAGTGATATTGATTTCCCTTCTGTTCCAAGAAGGTACCTGTATCGGCCGCTACCTCTCGTACTGCGGAGATCTCCGGACTGAATCAAAGTCTGGAGCGGGCCATAGAAGAAATTGGCCAATTAAAAATGCAGTTGAGGGAGAAACAAGGTATGAACAAGCATTGCGCGCATTTATTGGGAAATAAATGTTCAGTATGAAATAAGGCGCATAATTTGTGCTAGGGGTTATGACCAAAGTCGAGGCCCTCAAAAGGGCCGTTGCCAAGGCCGAGAAAAAGGCGGCCATGGAGCGGACTCTTCGTGAGAAACACAAAGCCAGAGTTATTAAAGCTGAGCAGGAGCTGCAAGAGGCCGTAAGTAAATGCGAGGCCTTGGAGCGGAGTTTAACGGAGAAAGAGTCCGAACTCACCAAGGCGCGTCAAGCCACGAGCGACGCCCGGGGGGAAACCCAAAGCGCCCTGCAGGGGATCCAAGAGGCAAGGAAGATTGCGGCGGGGAAGGCTTTTCCCATGTAAAGCAAGTATTTGAAGGGAAAACTATGTTTCTGATTGTGAACCCGGACTTCTTAGTGTATTTGCCGAGCTATCTCACAGTATATCAGATGCCTCTCAATTCTACCGAGCCAAAGGAAGGAACACCGTCGATAAGCTCTTTTGATCGCAGTATTTGGCACTGAATTATTCGGTGCCTTTTGCCGATCAACTGAAACAGCTGATCGAACTGCATAAGGCGGCGGAACTAGCCATGAAAGATATGGTTATCCGACTATGGCCTACCGAGCTGATTCCAAGCAGCTACTTTGGGCTCGTGAGGCGGCTTGTAAGTGCTTACCCTCGACTTGACGTCATCAAGCGGTCGGTCTGTATAGAAGGAGCGCGAATGGCCTTCGCCCTCGCAAAGGTGCACTGGGGGAAGATGGATGCCGAAAATCTAGTGACCGAGGGACCACCAGAGGGGAAGGAGCACCGCAAGCCCGAATTGTATTATAGGAGTGTCCTGAAAGGATCCTACCTTGCAGCGGAGCTATGTACCAAGGACATTATATTTCCATGAATGCCGATCATGTTGTCCTATGTAATGTTTGAACAAGGTCGTTTATATGTCGCCTGTTATATAAAATTTTACCCTCCTGTGCGGCCGTTTGTATGTTAAGGCTCAGAGTTGGCCAGTCGTCGGCTTCTGCGCCATGTAAGAAGTACGGGGGTGTTCGGGATAAACCTGAGCACTCTTTATCCCAATTTTGGGTCGTCCGAGGGAGGTGCTCAGCACAACAAACCAGGCAATCGGACTATAGGGCTTTATCACTCTCACTTAGCCATAGGAGCTTTAGTATGGTCGGCG
The DNA here is from genome assembly GCF_003073215.2 of Triticum urartu. Lineage (NCBI taxonomy): Eukaryota > Viridiplantae > Streptophyta > Magnoliopsida > Poales > Poaceae > Triticum > Triticum urartu. The sequence continues at coordinate 632,500,172 of NC_053028.1, read as the reverse complement.
CAGCCCCTTGTGTTCAGAAGACCGTACTAGGGGCTCTATAAGCGCCTGATCGGAGAAAACGCCGATCCATCGCGCACTGCATTGGTTATGGCATTATGCGGGAGAAATCCTTAAAGATTTTGTGACCACTCGAATAGCTGACCAGCTCTCGCCGTATCATGACAGTCAGTTTTCGGCTTTCTCTACTGAGGTGCTCATCCGGAAGAACCGGGACACAATTGCAGTAGTTCTCCCAGTGCTACCTTAGCCGATATAGCGGAACGTAAGGTACCAAAACATGGGAGCCGGGCAAACCCAACTATTGACCCAAGACATGATTTGGAGCTGATGCATATAATGCTATAAGTTCGGGGTGCCGAACTTCCATGAAGGTGTTCGGACTTTTATTGCCGTGTTACGGGAAAACGAAGCCCCTGGCATATTTAAGGCATATCGCTGTGTACGGATGCCATTTGACGAAATGATTTCGGTAGGAAATAATCAGCAGGTGAACATCATATAAATCCACATGTTGTATTTGAATAATATGTCTATGCGTATGTATACAAGTAATGTGATAAAAAAGGAGTTGTGATAGCAGAACCTGCTGTGACCAGGGGGAAGAGGTTGAGTGCGGATCCGTATTGTAGCCGGACGTTCACTGCGGGGAATGTCTAAGGATCCCTTGACGCGTTCGAGCTGCCTTTGTGGAGTCCGTCCTGGTCGGTGCAAAGGTGAACCTGCGAAGGAAATATAAGAAACTTTTGCGTGCCGGAGGGCGGTTGAACCGGTGAGTTCGGCCTGTCATGGCCTTCGCCGGAGTGTTTAGTTGAGCTCTGGACGAGCCGGGGTATCCTTCCGTGAAGTAGTTCGGAGCCCCTTGACGGTGTCCGGGAGCCTGGGCGTCGACTCGAGGTTCGGCTGCAAGGTGCTGCTCGTTGTTCCTGCTGCTAAGGCAGTGATGTATTTGTTGGTGCCGAAGGAAGGTTCGGCCTTGCCATGAACCGTGATGACGCTGTGTGGACTGGGCATTTTGAGCTTATGATAGGCATAATGTGGCACCGCTTTGAATCGAGCGAACGCGGTTCGCCCGAGCAGTGCTTGCTACTCACTGCTGGAAGGGGCGATTTCGAAGATTAACTCTTCTATACGGTAATTTTCTAGTGATCCGAAGATTACCTCGAGGGCAATGGAGCCTGTACAGCTAACCTCCATACCTGGCATGATGCCTCTAAAGGTGGCTTTAGTGGGCTTGATCGCTGAATGATCGATGCCCATCTTGCGCATTGTGTCCTGGTAAAGGAGTTTTAAACTACTACCTCCGTCCATAAGGACTTGAGTGAGGTGGAAACCGTCTACTGTTGGGTCGAGGATTAGTGCGGCTGGATTGCCCCGATTGGCGTTAACCGGACGATCAGTGCGGTTGAAGGTGACCGGCCCTAGCTTATATTGTCGGACGGCGAGTTCCGTTGAGCCGCCATCCCTAAGGGTGCATCTCTGGTCCAAGTGGGCAATTTGGGTGGTATTTACCACATTCACTGAATGAATATGGGGGGGGGATTTCTTTTGCCCTCCTGTGTTCGGCGATCTGGGCTCCTCGTCGCTGTCGTCGCTTTGAGACCCCTCTTCATTTTTGACGCCTGCCTTGCCGGATTGTTTGAAGACGCAGCATTCTCTGTTGGTATGGGTGGCTGGCGTTTCTGGGGTGTCATGAATTTGGCATTGGCGAGTGAGTATGCGGTCCAGACTGGATGGACCCGGATTTGTATTTTTGGGCGGCCCTTTCTACTGACCGGACTTTGAGCCACTGAACCCGGCATTAACTGCCGTATTTTTGGCGTTTTCACCATATTTGCGGCGCTTGTGTTTGTTGCGTCGTGGTTTGCCGTTGCTATCCGTGGCTTGTGATATGCCAGGTTTGCTTGCTGTGTTGGTACTACGAGCCAACCATCTATCTTCGCCCGCACAAAAGCGGGTCATAAGTGTCGTGAGGGCTGCCATGGATTTTGTCTTCTCTTGGCCGAGGTGCTGGGCGAGCCATTCGTCACGGATATTATGCTTAAATGCCGCTAAGGCCTCTGCATCCGGACAGTCGACAATTTGGTTCTTCTTGGTTAGGAACCGGGTCCAGAATTTCCTGACCGATTCCCCTGGCTGCTGAGTTATATGACTTAAATCGTCAGCGTCCGGCGGTCGCACGTAAGTGCCCTGGAAATTGTCCAGGAATGCCTCTGACAAGTTCTCCCAACTTCCTATGGAGTTTGCCGGCAAGCTATTGAGCCAATGCCGAGCCGTCCCTTTGAGTTTGAGCAGGAGATACTTGATGGCATGTAGGTCATCCCCGCGGGACATATGAATGTGGAGGAAGAAGTCTTCTATCCATACCGCGGGGTCTGTAGTACCATCGTATGATTTGATGTTTATGGGTTTAAACCCTTCTGGGAATTCGTGATCCATTACTTCATCAGTGAAGCATAAGGGGTGTGCGGCGCCTCTGTGCCGGGCTACATCGCGACACGGTTCATACGAGTCTTGTCTGCCGTGACCGGCTCGGCCGGATTTGCTTTTAGTGTATCCGGTGTGACGATCATCGTCGCGTATTGGTGCGTGCCCCCGTGATCCGTAGATCGATCTTGCATGTTTTTCCTTGTTTTCCAATACGTCTCGCAGGTCCCATGTGTTACCCCGGGCTTTGGTATTTTTGTTTGAGTGGCGGCGGGGTGCAGGCTGAACTTCAGGCCGAAACGCCTCTGTGGCTCGGCCACGAGGTGGCCGGTCAGCCGCATCGTACACTGGTGATGTAGGTTGCAATGCTTCCTCCTTGAAGTGGGGTAGCAACCTGCGCTTTGGGTAATTGTTGAAGGGGCGCTCGAGTTCGTATTCCTCGGCCGCAAGGACTTTGGTCCATTTGTCTGCTAGCAGATCTTGATCAGCTTGAAGCTTTTGTTGCTTTTTCTTCAGGCTATTTTCTGTGGCCATAAGCCGGCGCTTGAAGCGCTCCTGCTCGACGGGATCCTCAGGCACGATAAATTCTTCATCGCCAAGGCTCACCCCGTCTTCGGAGATAGGCATGTAATTGTCCCCTCCGATTCTCCATCTGCCGCCCGCTCTGGAGGGCTAGCTTGTTCACCCTCCTGCTCTAAATCGTGCTGGAGGGCATTATTGTCGTCTTCAGCACTATTCGGAGTGTTATTGTCTCTTGTGCCGGTATCACTACTTTTGCTATGGCGGGACTTAGAGCGGCGCCGCTGACGTCGGCGCTTGGGTTGCTTCTTGGAGGGGTCTTCCTCCGCTGTCTCGTCGCCGTTGCCTTCTTTGGGGGTGTCCACCATGTATATATCATATGATGAGGTGGCCGTCCAGCTCCCTGTGGGCGGTGGTTCCTGTTCGTCTCCTTTGTTGAGGAAATCGTTAACTGGTAGCTGCTCGGTCGGCTGGTGAGTAGGGGATTAATAGGCTAATCGGCAAGTTAATCGGCCATTTAATCAATTAATCGGACGATTTATCGGGTAATCGGCTACTCGGGGACCCTATGAGTAGGGATTAATCGGCAAGTTAACTGGTTAATCGGATGAATTCTTGAACAGAGTCCTACATCGTCGTCCATACTGTCGATGTCTTCGGAGTCGAAGTCGAGCATGTCGGTTAAATCGTCGACAGTGGCTACTAGGTGGGTGGTGGGTGGGCAGCGAATTCCTTCGTCGTCCGCATCCCATTCTAGCCGGACATAGTTCGGCCAAGGTTCTCCTGACAAGGAGAGAGACCTTAATGAATTTAGCACATCTCCGAAAGGTGAATGCTGAAAGATATCCGCGGAGGCGAACTTCATGATCGGCGCCCAGTCGGATTCGATAGGCACGGATGCACGCGGCTCGGAGTCCGTGGCCGGAGACGAATCCCGCGGTTCGGTGACACGGCTCTCGTAAGGGGTGAAGTCAGTATCCGGCTCCATCGCCATTGAGAGTGTGGCCTCCATGACGGGGTCTATCCCTCCATCCTCGGATGGTGCAATTTGCTCCGGATTGAAGGCCGGAGTAGTTGCAGACGTGATTTACCGAACACTGTCTAACGGAAGAGTTACGTCATGCTCGTCGTGATTGTGCGGCGCACCTGACATGGGCTCGAGTCTGTCAAAGATCAAGTCTCTGTGGATGTCCGCAATATAGTTTCAGTTTCCGAACCTGACCTGATGGCCAGGGGCGTTGAGGGAGTCCTGGATTAGGGGGTGTTCGGATAGACTAACTATACCTTCAGCCAGACTCCTGGACTATGAAGATACAAGATTGAAGACTTCGTCCGGTGTCCGGAAGGGACTTTCCTTGGCGTGGAAGGCAATCTTGGCGATACGGATATTCAGATCTCCTACCATTGTAACCGACTCTATGTAACCCTAACCCTATCCGGTGTCTATATAAACCGGAGGGTTTTAGTCCGTAGGACAACATACACATCAACAATCATACCATAGGCTAGCTTCTAGGGTTTAGCCTCTCTGATCTCGTGGTAGATCTACTCTTGTACTACCCATATCATCAATATTAATTAAGCAGGACGTAGGGTTTTACCTCCATCGAGAGGGCCCGAACCTGGGTAAAACTTCGTGTCCCTTGCCTCCTGTTACCATCCGGCCCAGACGCACAGTTCGGGACCCCCTACCCGAGATCCGCCGGTTTTGACACCGACATTGGTGCTTTCATTGAGAGTTCCTCTGTGTCGTCGCCATCAGGAAGGATGCCTCGCCCCGTCTTTAAAGACGGCACCATTGCTAAGGGAGCATTGGCTGTCGGCCAAACCCTCCGGCTAGGTGGTTTTCTTATGACCGCCTATGCGGCTTCTGCGCCGACGATGACCTCTCGAGCCATCGAAAACAATCTTCATGTCAGTTCGGAACTCGCCGAGCAGTTAGATCCAATGGAGCTTTCCTCCATAAACGAGCTCTTGGATCGCTTCGCCGCCCTGGGAGTCGCTATGGATTACGACTAGATTGGGCCTAAAACCGATCTGAGAGAGATTAACTCTCCCCAAGTCACCCACCACGTTGTCGTGGTAGAGGGACAGTGCGGCGACCCTTCGTCTATCTTAAGGACTCGCTACGTTCGGATTCCCGATCCCTCCAAGCCGGATACCCGCGGAGGGGAGGATATCACTCAAGACCTGAACTTAGAGTCAGGCGACGGGCTGGATTCATTGGTCCCGGTTCTTGGCTCGAACCGGGACAGAAGGCTGGGCTTTAGTCCCGGTTCCAGCCACGAACCGGGACAAATGAGTTGCCTATATATACCCCGTCGCCGCAGAAGAGCACTCCACAGTGCTCTATTTTTTCTGGCCGGCGAGGAGAGGGCATTTGGGTGCTCTAGCTCACCTCCTATGCACACGAGGTGTTCGATGAAATGCCCGAGCCACGCTAGTTAAGCTTTCTCCTCTCGAAGCTTGACCTCCAAGCTCCATTTTCCCCGAGATTTGTCTAGGTTTAGCGGTCTTTCACATCCCGTCCCCGTCTTCACCGCCGTCGATCGCCCGTGCCGATCTCGTCACCTGCACCACTGTGGTGAGCCTCTTATCTTCTTATGAAAGAAAAAAAATTCTTACTTTAGATAGATACTTGTCTAATTTTCTTACTTTTATTATTGCTTGTTATTATATAGTGTGATGATTTTGGTATCCGCCCCCGTCGGCCCTCGTCCTGGCTATGATTCGAATGTGCTATATATATTATCTTTTATAACTATTTGCTTTATTTATTGTTTATGACAATTATGCCCATCAAGTTGACATAGATTTTATTTATGTAGGAGGTAGTTGAACCGAAAATTCCAACCGACCCTATTGTCGAGAGGTTAAATTTAGTTGAAGAATAAAACAATTACTTGAAGGAAAAAATAAAAAAATTGAGGAGGAGAAGATGATATTGGAGTTGCATGTTGCGGATGTCGTCGATGATCACAAGATCAAGATGGATGCAATGCGGTTGAAGATGAGAAAGATTAGAAAATATGCCATTCATACCGAGGCTTGGTATCATTATGCCGTTGGATCAATTTTTACCTTGGTTGTGATTATGATCGCATTTATTGTTGCATTGAAAGGTTTCACATAGTTTCAATGTATGGTTTAACTAGATGCTCTGGAGAGCTATATGTTGTACAATGAGAACTATGTATGTACTTTGTTTTTAATGTGATGATGAACTTCTATTAATTTGGTCACTTATCTATCCACGTGAATTTGTAATGGGTTTTGACACACATAATGTGATGATGAACTTCTATTATTTTGGTCACTTATCTATCCATGTGGCTTTGAATGGTGCATTTTGAACACATAAAAAGTCTGGAGTTGAAATAAGTTCAAAAATGAAATCCCTTTGTAACAGATGAGTTTTCGTCCGAAACCCTGATACTTCGAAAGAGATTGTCCATTTTGTACACGAAGTGCATCCAGTTTTTATTGTAACCCTCTCAACTTTCTAGTACATGCTATGTGGGTGAAATGATGATACCATGCCAACTTTCAACCTTTTTAGAGTTCATTTGTAGTGCTTTTCAATTTCAAAGTCATTCAGCTCAAAAAAATTAGTAAATGCATGAAAAATAACAAATGAAGTCAGAAAGGGTTGAAAATTGATGATGTGGCTTTGAATGGTGCATTTTGAACACACAAAAAGTCTGGAGTTCAAATAAGTTCAAGAAAATGAAATCCCTTTGTAACAGATGAGTTTCCGTATGAAACTCTTATACTTTGAAAGAGATTGTCTGTTTTGTACACGAAGTGCATCTAGTTTTTGCTGTAACCCTCTCAACTTTTATGCACATGCTATGTGGGTGAAATGATGATACGATGCCAACTTTTAACATTTTCAGAGTTCATTTGAAATGCTTTTGAATTTCAGGGTCTTATAGCTCAAAAAATCAGTAAATGCATGAAAAATAACAAATGAAGTGAGAAAGGGTTGAAAATTGATGACGTGGCTTTGAATGGTGCATTTTGAACACACAAAAAGTCTAAAGTTGAAATAAGTTCAAAAACTGAAATCCCTTTGTAACAGATGAGTTTTCGTCCGAACCCCTGATACTTCGAAAGAGATTGTTCATTTTGTACACGAAGTGCATCCAGTTTTCACTACAAGAAATACGGCCAATTATGACTCCCCATTTTGGTCGTTAATTTGTCATTGTTTTCGTTTATTGACCTTTTTTGACCAAATTTGGAAGCTCAATAGTTGACCGTCAAGAACGAACAAACGTGACCTTCTCTGGAATTTTGGTCATGGCCGCCCTTGACCAAAATTTTGGTCATTAAATCTTTGACGAAAATTGTGGTCACTACTAATGAGCCTAGACCACGTAGGATCTGATGTGGCCGAGCCAACTTGGCACATGCGATGACATGGATACCATGTAGGATCGGTCCAAATCAGTTGTTTTAATGGGCTAAGCCCAATAATTCAGCCCACTTTTAAATTTACTTTTGGCCACAAGCATGGGCCGAGCCCAATAGACCAGTTCTTGGGCTGTGGTGTGCAACCCATTTATTTAATCCATCATTAACTGGGCCAGCCCTTTTATCTACCCAACAAAAACATTTTGATTTTTTTCCATAAAAAAATATATTTGGCCTTGAAACGGTCCAACCCACTCACACAATTTATTTTTTCAATCCAGCCCTTATTGAAATGCGACCAACAACAACCAACAGAATCTCAAAAACAAAAATACATTGGCAATTTGGCAGTCAACCAACACATGAGAATATAATGATGATAATAATAATATAATTCTCCAGGATTTCAATAAGTTAGGCCCAACAGTATCATTACACCATAGGTTCATAAGATGCACCAACCAATATAACACAACCAGTAGCTTAGTCTTATTACCCCATGTTCATAAGATGGCACATGTCCATATTGTGCACTAGTAACCAGTAACATAAGATGGCACCAACCAAAACAACACATCCAGTGAGGGAATCTGCTGGAGGGCCATTCTTTAGTGAGAAAAGGTCAGCAACAACATCACTCTTTGGTTCTTCACCTTCTGGTACCTCTTGTTCCATAGCACTTTCCATGTTAGCCTGACATTTAAAGAAAGATCTACACATGAGTAGAGTACTATGTCCATCAATATATTGCAGTTGGTTATGAATGACTAGGAAACTTTATAAGCAAACTATTCAAGAATAGATGTCCTAGTAGCAGAATTTAAGAAGCTAACATCATGATACTAATACAACACCTGACATTTTGAAAGAAAGACTAGAAAATCTAAACTGCTCACGACGCACACCCGCGTCCCGGGAGGCAACTGCTGCACGAGATTAGCTACAGTGCGGTGCACTGTTTGCTCAATACAGACTAGCAGTGATTGCTACATGGGATGGCCAACACATGATTTTGTATATATCTCTGGAATAGAATGTTGACAAAATAATAATCCAATCTACATGCTACTAATTAAGTAGTAGTTATTCGAAAAGTTTGTAGCAGGCAAGCAGAACAAATCAATCTTGGCAATTACAATTTTTTGCAGGTTACTATTAGCTACATGAAATAAGCATGGCACCAAGTTTACCAAACAGGTAAGCATGCAAAACAAACCATTGTTGAAATTTAAATCAGGCACGTAGCTTAAATGGGAACATGTAGCAGACAAGAACGTAGTACTTTTCAGGAGCACATATGTTGTTTCTTTATTACAATATACAATATCAAATAAATCCACTGCAACAAGTCCTAATCATTTCATTCAGATCATATATGAAATGACATGAGTTTCTCCATTCTAAAAGCTAGTAAGATAGATGCTTCAAGCAATCAATAGACAAATGATCAGAGAGTATACAATGCTCTCTCTTAATTACCAGTGTCCAACGACAAAGCAATGCCTGTTGGACCGCGACAGGGACTGAAATTGACTGAATAATGTCACATTTTGAGTACCAAAAATATGTGCAATGCGATTAGGAAAGGAAACATAGCAGCCATGAAACAGAGGACTGGGACAAACAAACAAACTATAACAAAACATGAATCATATACTCTACTATTTTGAATGAACCATCTCTATCAGATCCTCGAGCAGAGATCATATAATGCGATCAAGTGTAGCAAGGACGAGGTAAACAAGCCACATCGACACGGTAGAGAATACTAGAAACTGACTATCGCTTGAGCTGACCCCTCCGCTTTGAGAGGACGACGATCTGTTTATTGAGCGTCTTTCTGGTTGTGTCCTTAAGGAGAGGGCAGTGGCAGGAGCGGCCACAAACATGGAAATTAGTTGGACCCACGACCCGTGTACGCTCTCACCACCAGAGAGGAGGTGCATTGCATACAAGCTCCTTTGGGTCTAGAGAGCTAGAGCGAGGTGGGGTCAGTAAAAATCAAGGATGCTGTTGTTCTGGGTCAAGCTAAGTAAAAAAAATCAAGGGCATATCAAGGGCATAACAGATTCAAGTCAACAAAAATTAATATGTGCACGTGATAGGAAAGATCACAGGAAATAGACTACCCTGATCAAGTATACTATAACATCGAAAAAGTCAAACAAGCTCATTGTGCATTTTATTTTTCAGTGTGAGACACAATAAGCATAAGTAGCCACTAGCAAAATAACGTGCTATCTACATGCCCTATTATCTGCAACAATGACACTAGGCGATGAAGAAAAATATATTTCCAATGCAATATGTTAGCCAAACACACCCTGCCACGCCAATCATCTCATGATCCAATAAAATGTCTAGAAAAATCTATTGAATGGCATCAGTCCAGATTTATATCTGGTGTGCTAGTAAATCTGGACGATCGATGAACATCAAACATATCAAGAAAAACAGTACATCAAGGCATCGACCTAAGTTCAGTAAGCAAATCAACTCAATTTAAAGAGCTAGATGGCAGCTAAAAACTAACTCCAAATCTATCTATATTCTTATATATTGTACAAATAAGCTAACAACTAACTCCAAATATATCAATACTCTTATATAACTCTGAATCTAGATGACAGCAAATTAACACAATTTAAAGAGCTAGGTGACAGACCATTGTGGGAGTTGACTATAAGCCACGCTCTTCCACTCGCATCAGATGTAGCCTAGCTCACACTACTCTATGCAGTCGTCGACGCCCAACTATGCATTCACAGCCGCTCTCACTCGCTGCTTTTGCTGGTCTCCTGTTGCATATGGGGCTGCCATAAAGTGCTAAACATTCATCAGTCTCCAATAGAGAGTAGAATAGGAACACAGTTGGTGCTACTATGGTTGTTGTTGGTTGGTTGCTCAAATAACTCGGTTTATGTTACTGCTCGAGCAGGTTGGTAGGCAGGCCATGGAAGCATATGAGATGACAGAATATTCAGGGTCAATTATGCAACAGTAGTAGCAACCGAAATCTAGAACTAAACTAACATAATTAATCACAACAAGATGGCATGCTTAGAAATCTACAACTAAGCTAATAAGAACTTTAAATTAAAAGAGGAGAAGAAAAGGTTCAGGAATCAGATGTTTCACCGCCGACGCTTTGGCTGTCGAGGTCAAGGAGGTCGTGTCCATGGCCACGCCATCGACCCGAGCTCCAACCCAGCATCCACCGCAGACCCGTCTTGGTGCTCGAAGGAGACGAACGCTTCAGATCCCTCTTGGCTCCCATATGACTGCGGTCTACTCCTCCCTCACCCGCCTTGCTATGGCTTCGGGGTGGTAGGCCAGGCCGTCTCACTGGGCGTCGTTGTACACGCCAGATCTAGCCGCTCCATGGCATCTGGGCAGGGGAGGAAGCAACCATCCCGTACATGGCATCCGGTGCTCGAGCGACGACGGATCTGAGAGTTAGAGGGTACGTGGTGAGGAGGAGAATGAAGGAGGGGTGTGACGAGGGAAGAGAGTGGATCTGAATCACCGGAGCCACACCTGCGACGCGGTGGCCCAAACCCTAGTGGATGGAGAGTTTTGCGCATGGTCGCAGGAGGAAGCGCCCGTCGAATCTGGCCAAAGGAGATGGAGGAGCGGGCCGAGGGGATCACGTGGGTGTGCTGGGTGCTGCCGGCGGCCGCCGGATTCGGCCAGGATCGACCGCCGTAGGTGGCGGCGGTGAGGAGATTCTCGTGGGAGAGGGACAGAGGAGGTGACGAGGGGCTTGGGTGCGGTGGATGGATGGATAGCTTTATTTATCCGAATATAGCTGGATGGACGATGGATGGATGTGGGTTTCCTGGGCATGGTTGGTCGGATGTTCGCCACATCATCGATCCGTGTCACAAATGAGTAACCAATGAAAATTAAGCTAGTGGTCATCACTGCTGCATGGGCTAGCAATTTAATTTACATACAAAATCATTGGTAATACTAAAATATTTTTTCATGCATGCATCAATGCAAGAATAGCTATATAGAGGACAAAGAATTGGCATTATACCAAAAACTCTAGCAACGTCGCGGTTTATGATTGAATCTCGGTGGCATTCTTTTCACTTTGGTGATCCATGTCCATGGCCTATTTCAAATTCACTCGGAGTTTTGGCAACAACCATAAGACGTGCATATGGTGGCGGGATGTCCTAGATGAATCAATATTGGAAGGGCTCGGTTGCAACTTGTTTCTTGTTACTCCTTGGAAAGTACAAACAAATGCTATCTTAAGCGGCATATAGTTCAGAATCTAAAGTAAAAAACAACTAACAACATTTGAATATGGAAAGTGTAAGTCGATAAAATTTTTTCCTACATCAGTTTTGAGAAAGATTTGTTTTTTTATAGAATTTCAATAGCTCGATGTAAAGATACTTTGGAATTCAAAAACAGAAACGGGTCGTTCTATTCCATGGTTGATACAGTCATTCGCAGTAATAGATCAACATGAATATAATTTCAATTGTATCCTAAATCTTTATTAATCAAAATCATATCCATGCATGCTCATCCAGGCAAGCCGACCTTCGCAAAGACAAGAGGCATATAGCTCATCATGCAAGAGAAACTATAAAAACAACATGTCCGGATCTCAATGAACTGCAGACACGACACTTATTATGGATATTTATCACTTCTTCCAAGTACAGAAGACAACCAAAAATGAAATAACACTGACTAAATTCAGAACATGTGGAACAATTAAGATTGTTCATAACATTTCTTTTGCTAAACCAAGTACAATTTCCTGAACCAATGTTGCCAAAGGGTGTTTTCATTTTCTTTTTGCACAAAAAGTTCATTTTTCATTTCCCGAGTGCGAAAAACTGTTTTTTAAGAAACTACAAAATATTTGTTGCAAAATAGCACCATTCGATTTTTCAAAAATATTAGACCATATTTCATGTCAAAGTAACCAAATGGTCGCACGTTAATAGCTTTCCATCCACATCTCGTCAAATTGACAAATTTCTGCCGATTTAGCAGTAACTGGATCAATTTTTAACTACAGCTACCTCACAATTAACAATTTCAAGTGCTTGGTTAGAACTTTTTTAATACATAGTCAACATTTTTTTATAGAACATTTAAATATTTTTTAAATACAAGATTAATATTTTTAATACATTGTTAATATTTTTTATTTACACATTTTAACATTTTCAAATGCTTGATTTATGTTATTATGTAATTGTTTAACATTTTTTAAATGCTCGATTAACATTTTTAAGTACATGATCAACTTTTTCCACACACATTGTATCTTTTTTGTACATATGGTAATCATTTTCTTTATACACATGTAAGATTTTCAAATGATTGGTTAACATTTTTTCAAACATTTTATGTGAAGTTTGTTTTTCAATATATATATATATATACATATATATATAATTAGAAGTATAAATAATAAACAAAAGTAAAAAAAGAATGAACGAACAAAAAACGAGCCGCGGCCTAGTACTTGGCCCACTCGGCAAACGAAAAATATAAAAGAAAAAAAGGTGCCCTTGTCCCACCAAAGGCCCAAGCCCACTCGACACTACCCATTAAGGGCGTGTTCGGAATCTCTCCCATCTGCTAACTCAGCTCCGCGCGAGGAGCGCGGTCTGAGCCGCTCCCAGCAATATTGTTGGCGCTCCGTCCGCTTCGGGAGATGCTGGGGCAGAGCGGATAGTATCCGAACGGGCCTAAATAGGTTACGGGCGAGAATATACCAGTGTCTTTGTTACGGTGTGGTGGTTTGTCTCCTTAGGGGAACTCGACTGGTAGCTAGTTCGAATCACGTGGTGTGGTTTCTTTTTTGCTTTATTCACCTTTATGGGACGGGTCCTTTTTCTTCTTTGAGAGTGGCGTTTTGGCGCAGTGGCCTTTCTTTCTTGCTTTATTCACCTTTGTGGGACGGGTCCTTTTTTCTTTGAGTGGCATTTTGGATCTTAGATGTAGATACACCTATTATGAAATATGTATAGAAAAAATCTCGTGTATACATCTGGACATCCTATGTTCGCACACAAAATTTCGGTGAACAAGGGCATTTTTTTGAATGTGTAAAAACGATTACAAATGGCTTGTGAATATTAATAGCTGTAATCAACCATCGAAAATTGTCTTTTTCACACAAGCCACAAAAAATGACATTTTTCATCGAAATTTGGTGCACACACATATAGTGTCCGGATTTACATGCTGGATTTTTTCTCGAATTTTTTTAACTTTTTAAAATATGTATTTAGACAATGGGTGCATATAAACCTATGAGGCAAAGTGAATTTTTTGCCTTTTTCTGCTTTATTCACCTTTGTGGGACGGGTCCCACATGTCATTTCTACTGTGTTAGTTGGCCCCGTTTGTAAATGTAGACCCATTTTAGTCAACAAGTCAATCTATGGACGAACTGACGCTACAACCGAATCATAAGCAAAAATGACACGACACATAGGTAAAATTGATGATGTGGAGATCCAGTCATCCATGTTACAACACCATGACCATCTGGACTGGTCGTAATCAGCTAGAAATAAGGTTATCGACCACTGTTGTCTGCTTATGACCATTTTGTGTAAGGCAATTATGACCTTTTTGACCAAAATAGTCACTATGGTTTATGGTTTCGACTCTCCTAAACAGGCCACGACCAATTGGATCGAAATGGTCATAGATTTATGACGATTTCTTCGACGGTCACTTCCAGAAGGTCACAATTGAGCATATTTCTTATAGTGTTTTGCTGTAACCCTCTCAACTTTTTAGCACATTCTATGTGGGTGAAATTATGATACCATGCCAACTTTCAATCTTTTTAGAGTTCATTTATAGTGATTTTCAATTTCAAGGTCATTCAGCTCAAAAAAATCAGTAAATACATGAAAAATAACAAACGAAGTCAGAAAGGATTGAAAATTGATGATGTGGCTTTGAATGGTGCATTTTGAACACACAAAAAGTCTGGAGTTCAAATAAGTTTAAAAAAATGAAATCACTTTGTAACAGATGAGTTTCCGTATCAAACTCTTATACTTCGAAAGAGATTGTCTGTTTTGTACACAAAGTGCATCTAGTTTTTGCCGTAACCCTCTCAACTTTTATGCACATGCGATGTGGATGAAATGATGATACCATGCCAACTTTCAACATTTTCAGAGTTCATTTGTAGTGTTTTTCAATTTTAGGGTCATTTAGTGCAAAAAGAATGAACTAATAGCAAAAATAATGAACTTAAAATAATCAATTATAATATAATTTTATGATCAACTAAAACAAAACTATAATATTCTTCAATAGAAAAAACAATAAACTAAAAGTTTTTATAAAACTCTAATAGCAAAAGAAATCAACTAAAAAGTTTTTATAAACCTCTAGTATTTTTTAAACTAAAATTATATATAATTTATGCAACTAAAATTATCAAAGTACTTTCTGTTCAAAACATTAATGGCAAAAATAATTTTCATAAAGAAATTTTTTTGTTAGAAACTTTATTAGAAAACTAAAATAACAAAATCTGTTCTTGATTAAAACAGAGATTTAAAATTACCTAAAAATTACCAAAGTTAATATAATGATAAAACACAATAATGTTAAATAGCTGGAAAAAGAATCACTCAAAAATCTATTTCTTAGTAAACTTATTCACAAACTAGTAATTCACACCAATTTAAAAGAATTCAAATTTGAAAATTAATGGCACTAACAGAAAGTCTATAATTTTAGTGACCCTACAGTAAAAAAATTAAAGAAATAAAGCAAAAAAGAAAAGAAAATAAATAATGAAAAAAAAAACAAAAAACTAGAAAAAAATGCCACCTACTGGGCCACAACGGCCTGAATACGACTAGAAACCCCATTGTGCCAGGATTCAGGCCCGCAGCTGGCCCAGCAGGCCCACAAACACAAGTGATAGTTTAGGCCCGAAAGCCTGCAGTTGAGAGGAGCTCGAGAGGATGGGCGCAACAGCGCTTATAAACCACTCTCGAGATCTTTCAACTAGCGAGGTGGGACTAAACTTTTGACGCCGGCAGCACAAGGCCTTTGGTCCCGGTTGGTGCCACCAACCAGGACCAAAGGCCACCGCTTCTCGCCCTTTGGGCTGCTGAAAAGAGGCCTTTGGTCCCGGTTGGTGGCACCAACCGGTACTAAAGGTCGCATTCGTCCCGGTTGATGTCACGAACCGGGACCAATGCTTCGTCTATATAACTAGCACTTGTGAAATTCTTCATTCAGTTCGTCTTCCTCGCCCCAACGACGCTGCCAGGCTGCCCCTCTGCGCTTCGCCGTCGCCGTCGTCACCCTGCCTCCGACGCCGTCCCGCGCCGCCCCGACGCCGTCCCGCGCCACCCAGACGCCGTTGCCGCCCCGCGCCCCCTGCCTCCCCGTCGCCCGTCGCCGCGCCCCTCACCCGCCCCCTGCCTCCTCGTCGCCCATCGCGGTGCCCCTTACCGTCGTCGCCCCTGCCTCCTCGTCGCCTGTCGCCGCGCCCCTCACCGTCGTCGTCGCCGCGCCCCTCACCGTCGCCCCCGTGCCCTGCCTCCTCGTCGATCGCCGCCCCCCTTAGTGAGCTCATATGAATTTTCCTAATTTAGATGTGTAGTTAATTTAGATGTGTAGTTAATTGAGTTGTTGTAATTTGTTCGTAAATGAATATGCAAAAGTTAGAATTTTTTTCCATATATAATGTAGATGTATATGTATGTGTATGTATGTATGGATGGATGTGTAGTTATATTATTTTAGTTTATGTTTAGTTTAGTTTTAAGATTAGGAAAATTTTAGATGTGTAGTTATATTTATTTAGATGTATAGTTAAATTAGATGTTGTAATTTGTTCATAAAAATTGTGCACTTTTGTATAGAAACTTTATTTTTTTCATATGTATGAAAATGTAGAATGAAAACGAAAAAAAACATATAAGAAAAAACAAAGGAAAAAATGAAGAAGGAAAAGAAAACCACCCGGCCCGACCACCACCGCATTTTTATAAAGTGTTTCCACCGAGTCCACGTCGCACCGATCGAGCACCTGCGGCGAAGCAAGTCTTTTTTGAAGGTAGTTCTTTGTTAAAGTGAGGGGGGACGTCGGGAGCACCCCCCGGCCCTCTCGCTCGACCAAAACTCTTGAGGACACCCAAACCCTAGAAAAAAGCGATGTCGGTCTCCTACCCCCTCCCGCCGCGCCCCTACCCGGTCGACAAACTCTCTTGAGGCCACCCAAATTTACCAAGTTAAAAGAGCGTTGTCGTCAAGGCCACCCCGAACCCTTGAAGCGTTGTTGAGGCCACCCCAAACCCTTGAAGCGTTATCGAGGCCACCCAAAACCCTAGAGAAGCGTCGAGGCCAGGCCACTAATATGATTCCTTATTGTTCTTAGCTAGCTAGTTCTACGTTTGCCACTAATATATCCATATGTCATGTTTGAATAATAATTGCCATGTTGTAAATATTTGCAGAAACTATGGATCCGCACCCCCGAGACGAAGCAACAGAAGCGGTGTTGGGGGAGATAATCGCACACAGAAGTGATGCCGTCTTGTCGCTTCTCAACGACAAATGCATCAATGGTCTGGAAAGACAGGATGAAGAAGCAGGCTACGACGATGATCAAACAATGGAGGAGGAAGGACACCGTGATGATGGCTCCGGTGACCGAATGGAGGGGGAAGGACACCGTGATGACGGCTCTGGTGACCGAACGGAGTCCGGCCAGGTATATATATTAATTAATTAAGCATGTGCCGACAATAGCTAATTGATGCATTAATTGTTTTTGGTATGTACACATATTAACTCTCTTCTTTTTCTTCTTTTCTAGCCCTCCGGATCGAGCAACACTTCGGTAACGAGACGAGGCCCGAAGAGAAAGTTGCGCGCGGATGAAAGGTACACGATCATCGAAATTGATCGCGCTGGCCAACCGATTGAACCCCTCCGGACCAAGCAAAAAATTAATGCTCAGTGTGGGGTTCTAGTTAGGGACATGATCCCAATCAGCATCGAGCAATGGTTGAAGCCCAAGGACAAAGACTCTCAGGTGTCTTATGTTAGCGATAGGAAGAAAGCTAATCTTTGGACCGCGCTGCAGGAAAATTTCACCTTCCCGCCAGAGGAGGATCCGGAGAATCCAGTTAAAAAGCCAATGATCAAGGCTTATGCTCTTAAGAAGATGGCTGAGCTATTCAGGAGGTGGAAGAATGATCTGAAATCATCGTTTGTCGACCAAGACAAGACTTCAGAATTCATCGGCCGATTTGAGAAGATCAAAGATTAGTGGCCCGCATTTGTCACCAAAAAGAAATTTGAGAGAGCAGCGAAGATGTCAGCGACAAACAAGAAAAATGCTGCAAAGAATAAGCATCACCATCGCACGGGGTCAGGTGGCTACCTGAAAGCCCGACCGTTGTGGGACAAGGCTGGGAATGACCTCATTGATAAAGGGATCAAACCAGAGACGTGACACTGGCCAGACCGTTGCAGGACTTGGTTCTTCGGGGTTGGGGGAAAATTGGACCCTGTAATAGGGAAGTGCATTTGGACCAACGAGCAGCTGAACACACCCATCGAGAAGCTTCAAGAGTATATCGAAAAGGCGCAGCAAGGGACGTTCGTTCCGGACAGAGAGAACGACGAGCTCACGGAGGCCCTCGGGAATCCTGAGCACCCCGGACAGACCCGAGGCACGCCAGGCTCCCTTTCGTGGAAGGCTGGATTTCCCAATGCAGGAGGTTACAAACGCTGGGAGAGGAAGAAGAAAAAGGAGTTGACCCAACTACAGGCGATGCACGCAAGGGTACAAGCGCTAGAGGAATGAGACGAGGCCCGCAACATGCGACCTGCCGAAGCTGCTACACCCGAAGCTACCCCGCCATCGCAGCGGAGATGCAGCGTGGATTCCATGGAGCTGCTTCAGGAGCCTGTCTTCACAGCTCCTGCTAACTACCCCGTGGATGCTATCACGGAGTCTCAGAATTGCCACCTTATGACCCACTGGATGGAATTTAAAGTCAAGGCGGCTGTTGGCTCTGTTGCACCTCCTGAACCTGGCGCAACTTTTCACTGCCGGCCGATTCCAGAAGGATATGCTAGGGTGATGGTGGATGAAATCACAGAAGGATTTGAGGACCTCCAGCTTGACCACCCTACGGGTGACGGGGAGACTCGGCTGGGTTCTTGTCTGAAGACTACATGCCTATGGCGGAAGGAGCTCATCAACCTTCCGAACTGGACGCCTCCGCCTCCTCCTCCTCCTCCTCCGGCGAGTCAGGGCACTCCGCCTCCTCCACCGCCTCCTCCTCCGGCGAGTGAACAGGACACTCAGCCTCCTTCTCCGGCGCGTGGCGGCACTCCGCCTCCTTCTCCGCATGCGCCGGCGTGCCCGAGCAGCCACCAGCCTCCTCCTTCTCCGCCTCGCCAGCAAGGGCGGAAGAGACCCGCCGCCACCCCGGCTGCTCCGGCGCGTCGTAGTCCTCCTCCTCATAAGCAAGGAAAGAAGACAGCCGCAGCCGCTCCGTCTGCTCCGGCGTCTAGCAGTACATCCAGAGGCGGGAGGCAATACAGATTCGGTCCTTCTCTGAAGACTCCAGAGAAGTTACCATACGAGATGACCCTGGAGGAAAACGAGAAGATCGTGCGACATGAAGTGAGGAACTTCTTTGAAGGGGTGAAAGTAAAGAAACATACACCTCCGGAGGAGAAGGTAGATCCGGTGAAAGCGAAGCGCACTCTGGAAGCCCTGAAGAAACCACCTAAGTCTCCGCCGAAAGGCAACTATGAGTGCATTATTAAAAGGTCATTTATCGAAGCGGAGCGGTCGGGAAGTACTGTCAGTGATCAAAGGTTAGCGGAACGACGAGCTGGGAAAAAAATTCCCCAGCTAGGCGAACAAGCGAACCAATCGTTCCCCCCGCTCAAGGTGTCTAACGATATCGTCGCTAACGATTCGAGGATGGTGCCCGGTTATAACAATCTTGATGATTACCTGCCCGACGATGTACATTATGAATTCTTGGAGGTGGAAGAACACAGATACGAGTACGGGAAGCCTCTCATCAAAGATGAAAGGTCTCTAACAACAATGATGCGAAGATTCCATGATTGGTACATGAAAACCTGCAGAGAGTCTGGGGAGGAATACTTTGACGCTGAGAGTTAAAGAGGAGCATGACCTCGTTGGAAATGATCTGTTGAATGTTCCATTTGAGGAGTTCTTCCAGTTTTTCAATCAGAGGGCCCTCGATAAATTAACGGTCACTTGCTACTGTCTGTAAGTACTACTTCTATCATTAAGTCTCTATATATAGGTCAGCTCTTTTATTGCATGTATTTATAATTATCCTCACTATATTATGGAGATTGAAGATCGCCGAATTGAAGAAAAGACAAATCGGTGATATTGGGTTCATTAACACAAATATCATAGATGCATTTTCGGTTGAATTTAAGAAAAAAGAAACCAAGGCCAACTTGCTACAATCGTTGGTATTAAATCAAAACAAAGCTATAATACTCTCTCCTTACAACTTCAAGTGAGTGTTACTTTCTTGTGCATATTCGATTTCCCTTATTAGTCGAGGTTATAGTAATGTATTTGATGAGTTATGCATGCGTGCGCAGGTTCCACTATATTCTCTTAGAGATTAAGCTCGAGCAGGGACTAGTAACTGTCTTAGACTTGAGACGAAAAGATCCCAAGGAGTATGCGGACATGACTGAAATTCTTGAGAAGTAAGTTAAATCGATCATTATCGCACCATATCGGCAACTTTGTTCACTTCCTGATATCAAGTAATTGTTTTCTTTGTCTGGCAGGGTTTGGAAAAAATTCACCTTGAAAGCTCCGGGACTGCCGAAGAAGCTGGAATTTAAACACCTGAAAGTAAGTACTACTAGCATGTTCCACGCATCTCCTAGTGATTCAAGTGCTAGTTTCATCAATACCATTTTAGCATGCTTGCTTGTCAGTTTGATTGACCTCTATTTCTTGTAAAGTGGTTGTGGCAGGAAGCCGGTAATAATTACTATGGATACTACGTTTGCGAGTCCATCCGCCACACGACCTGTGAGCGGGGCTACGCTAAGAAACAATATGAATTGCGTAAGCAATAATATTCAGAATTTAACTTTATTTACCATCTTTTGTGTTGAGTTTCATTCATTCATATATATGTATTGACCCCCTTCTTCAAATTAGATGTTTCGGATGCGGGATGAACTCCTAGCACCAGATCGCATGCGAGGAATTCAAGAGGAATTGGCGGCATTCTTTCTTGACCACGTGATCGATAAAGACGGAGAATACTATGTGGACCCTGTGTTCATATATAATTAGGGGATTATATTGTAAGAGATCTTATATTGTATATATGTAGCCATTAGCGTCGGATAGATATACGAAAACTTGTTGTTCGACCAATCTCTCGGAGAAGGAGAGGTCGATATCACTTCTCTCTGTTTCCTTCATTTTTGCTTACTAGCTAGCGTGTCGAGTGCTCTCTATACGTATAGTATGTAGCGTTGACCAAGCACGGAGATAAGAGAGGACACTTCTCTCTATTAATTAATTAGCTACCTAACACAATATATGAAACACCTTAATTAACCATACAAAACCCCCAAACCCCCCCCCCCCTTCAGAAAAAAATAAAAACCCTAGCCCCTGAACAGCTGACGCGTGGATGCCTATTGGTCCCGGTTGGTGCCACCAACCGGGAACAAAGGGCCTCCTGCCTGGGCTCGCCGCACCGGCCACGTGGAGGCCCATCTGTCCTGGTTCGTGTAAGAACCGGGACTAAAGGCCAAGGGCATTAGTAACGACCTTTTACTCCCGGTTCCCAAACCGGGACAAAAGGCCCTTACGAACCGGGACAAATGACCCTTTTTCTACTAGTGTCGAATAAAACATCATCATTACGATGATTCTGACACGAATTAGACACGAATTCAGATCTCACCTATTCATTCATCACACTTCATCTGAAGTTGTTGCACAACGACATAACTTTGTAGACAACACTAGACCAAACTACGGCAGAAACAAAGACATGAATATAGATGGATATTGCAAAAATTTCGGTTCAGTTTTCAACATATAGCAAGTTCACAAAGTCCACAATAGATGGATATCAAATACATGTGATAATATGGGCTGTTCTGCCTTTCTCTCGGGACATTTTGCTGCCCTACGAATGATACCTGTCAGTTGTGATATAATATTAGTAGCATTCACCTCTGAAGAGTTTTGCTGCTTGTTTGTTGGAATTAACCACGATGGAGAGTCCATGTACATCTTGGACTGCAACAATCATCTGAGTCGTGTTAGGGTAGGTTAGATTTGTAGGCTAGCTCCTTTATATACTCGTGTAACCCTATAATATGTTTTTTTTCCTAAGAAACTGGTAGGAGCGCTGCCTTTCAATAATTAGAAGAAGAGAGGGTGTTAAAAATGATTTACACCAGGCTATTTCCTATATGAGTCGGGAGACAAGGTAGTCTCCCAACGGCAGCGGCATGCAGACTACTCGCAAATGGGAAAGCAACTAGATTTGTGCAAGCGAATATCTGTCAAGGCTAGGTGGGCCACTTCTCGGCTGGAGACCTGCGATCCTTCAGGTAAATGATGTTGGGGTAGGAGTGGCTGATGGAGATTGAAAGGAGATACAAGTTGGGAAAATGTTGAGGAGAAGAAAAACAATGTACTCCCACGGTTCCAAAATAAGTGAAGTTTTAAGATTTTCATATGATACCAAGTCTTTAGAAAAATCTGTGATATCAAATATATATAACATGAAAACATATGTAGCAATGAATATAATGAACTAATTTCGGTTTTGTAGGTGTTAATATAATTTTATATAGACTTGGTCAAACTTAAAAAGGTTTGGCAATAGTAAAACTTCAGTTATTTTGGAACGGATGGAGTATGAATTTCTGATAGTTTAGAGTTTCCTGTTAGTAATAAGTGGTCAGAACCATGTTGCCTGTAGGCTTAACTCTATTTCTCTCTGATGGTGTTTACGTTTGCTGGTCGAGTAGTGTTCATGGATTTGGCGTCGTTTTTAGTTTTCTGCTGGTGGCACCTCGTGTGTGAGGTTGTCCAGCTGATATAGTGAAAATCCGGTCACTTCGACATCATTAGGGCACGCTTGGATTGTTGTTTTTCCATCCAATGCCAGCATAAATTTTTTTGACGAAACCTCATCAGATGGCGGGGAGCTCCCGCATTGCAGTTAAGAAGAAGAGAGTTGGTCCAGTTATAATGAGGAAAACCAGACCTAAAAACCAAACAAGACATGGTTAATTATGGAAAACCGGTAAAGACCACACACACACCCTCATCAATCAAGGAACATCGTCTGAGCCAGATACAAGGGTACCTAGGCCCAAGACGATTGTTAGCACCTCATACCCAACCAATTCAACCTCAAGGACATGCCCACAACATGAACACTTGCGCCTAACCTCCTGAGAAGAGCGATCAAACATTAACCTCTACCAACGCCCGAATAGTCTGCATCGCCATCGGTGTGAGCGGCTTCTTGTACATCCGCAGGTAAGATTGTATCTTATCTTCCACATCCTCCTTGGTGGCTTTCTTAGATGTTGTGGCGTTCGGCAAATCCCCATAAGCCTCTGCCAACCTATATTCAGTGTGCTTCGCAGCAGGGATGTTGCAATTTTGGTTCTTCTTATCCGAGCGCCCATTGCGCCTCTTGGAACAGGAAGTATAGCTCCCGTCACCTTGCACAAGAATTGATGCTTGGAGCAAGGAATGCAGCGTAGTGCAACTGAAACTGCTCAGGAACTCATCCAGCAAGGTAGAAGATGTCGGGCTTGAGGCACGCCAATGCCACCAAGCGGCTCCTTGGGCTCAGAAGACATCATGATGCTAGCATCACCTGAAGCTTGCATATCCGGAGAGGAGGCCAAGGGAGGCACCTCCACATCCAAGCTAATTGGCAGAGCTACCTGAGCAACCGGCCAAAACGGCTTCAATGATATCCTTACCACCACCGGCAGTGAGAGGCACCAGTTCCTCACACCCACACCGGGGCTTAGTTGGGCAACCAGCTACATCGAGCTTCAAGCCATCCTTACAACCAACATCACTCTCAACAACCCTTCGAACAGGACACTTAGGAGATCGAAACATGGCCTACGAAGAAGCTAAGCTGCCAACGACCTCTTCCATACGCTCCAACAAGCCCTCGACCAGAGCCTTCCAAACCTACAAAGCGGTCACCATGTCACGAAGGGGCTGAAGTTGGACCTGGACCATCTCCTCCAAACGAGAGGCAGTGAAGACTTGGAGCCCAGCTCTCACAGCCTCTGCCTGCTCAGCTAAGAGAGGTTGCAACATCTCCAAACCAGCGGAGGCCTTGCTGGGATCACCGTGAATGCGATCAGGAGCCTCCTGCTCGATTGCTACTGGAAGGGCAACAACGGAGGCCCGAGAGCACTGCAACCGTTGTGGAGAAGCTTGGGACGGGCGGCTGGAGAGGAGAGGAGCAGCCGATGGCGACCGGGAGTGCCAGGGACGACCTTGAGTGGCAGGAAGGCGGTCCGGACATTGACGCTCGCAATGGCCAGGGAGGCCGCAGGCCAGGCAGGTGACAGGCCCGCGGCAGCCGGCGACGAAGTGGTCCTTGTTGGAAAACGTAGCATGCAATTTCAAAAAAATCCCTACACTTACGCAAGATTTATCTAGGAGATGCATAGCAACGAGAGGGGGAGAGTGTGTCTACGTACCCTCGTAGACCGAAAGCGGAAGCGTTTGACAACGCAGTTGATGTAGTCGAACTTCTTCTAGCTCCGACCAATCAAGCACCAAACGTAAGACACCTCCGAGTTCAGCACACGTTCAGCGCGATGACGTCCCTCGCCTTCTTGACCCAGCAAGGTGTCGAGGAAGTAGATGAGTTCCGTCAGCACGACGGCGTGGTGATGGTGATGGTGAAGTGTTTCTCGCAGGGCTTCGCCTAAACACCGCAAAACTATGACCGGGGTGTAAACTATGGAGGGGGGCGCCGCACACGGCTAACGATTGTTGTCGTGTGTTCTAGGCGCCCCCTGCCCACATATATATAGGTGGGAGGGAAGGAGAGGCAGCCATGGGGCGCCCCAAGTAGGCCTGCCCCCCTTACCATATTTCATCGGAGAGAAAAGGGAAGGGGAAGAGAGAAAGGAAATGGGGGGGGGGGCGAACCCCCTTTATTCCTTCTCCAGTTCGGCCTCCTGTCTAAGGGGGGCAGGCCACCCCTTGTGGGCTGGCGTGCTCCTCTCTTATGGCCCATATGGCCCATATCGCCCCCCGGGGGTTCCGGTAACCCCCCCCCCCCCCCCCCCCCCCCCCCGGTACTCCGATAAATATCGGATACATTTCAAAACACTTTCGGTGTCCGAATATTATCATCCTATATATCAATCTTTACCTCTCGACCATTTCGAGACTCCTCGTCATGTCCGTGATCTTATATGGGACTCCAAAAAACATTCGGTCACCAAATCACATAGCTCATATAATATTAAATCGTCATCAAACGTTAAGCGTGCGGACCCTACGGGTTCGAGAACTATGTAGACATGACCGAGACACCTCTTCGGTCAATAACCAATAGCGGAACCTGGATGCTCATATTGGCTCCTACATATTCTACGAAGATCTTTATCGGTCGAACCATTATGACAACATACGTTATTCCCTTTGTCATCGGTATGTTACTTGCCCGAGATTCGATCGTCGGTATCACATACCTAGTTCAATCTCGTTACTGGCAAGTCTCTTTACTCGTTCCGTAATACATCACCTTGTAACTAAATCATTATTCACTTTTCTTGCAAGGCTTCTTATGATGTGCATTACCGAGAAGGCCCGGAGATACATCTCCGATACTCGGAGTGACAAATCCTAATCTTGATCTATGCCAACCCAACAAACACCTTCAGAGATACCTGTAGAGCATCTTTATAATCACCCAGTTACGTTGTGACATTTGATAGCACACAAGGTGTTCCTCTGGTATCCGGGAGTTGCATAATATCATAGTCCAAGGAATATGTATTTGACATGAAGAAAGCAATAGCAATAAAACTGAACGATCAATATACTAAGCTAACGGATGGGTCATGTCCATCACATCATTCTCCTAATGATGTGATCCCGTTATCAAATGACAACTCATGTCCATGGTTAGGAAACTTTAACCATCTTTGATCAACGAGCTAGTCAAGTAGAGGGTCACTAGGGACATAGTGTTTGTCTATGTAATCACACATGTATTAAGGTTTCCGATCAACACAATTCTAGCATGAATAATAAACATTTATCATGAATAAGGAAATATAAAATAGCAACTTTATTATTGCCTCTAGGGCATAATTCCTTCATTCCTCCGCCAAGCACCGTAAGCACAGTCCGTAAGCTCTCTGCTAGAATGCGAGGGAGCGGTCGGACTCCTTGCAGGACGGGGCAGGCAGCTTCTCCAACCTTGGGCGACCCTGCTCCCCAATCTCCACCCACACCTGCTCCCTTGACGCATGCGAGACATCGACCCCTACCTACGGCGTGAAATCCAAAGGGAGCCGAGAAAGAGGGGGTGGCAGCATGAGCCGAGGGAGGAGCCCAGGACATCCCTGGGAACGCGAGAGAGACACCCCATCTCCAACCCCAACACCAACAACGAACATTCCTGGATCTGGATCTGCAGGGGAACTAGGACCGGGGGGGAGGAAAGGGGGGGTCAGTGGCTGGGGAGGGGACTGCGGGGGTGAGGTTGCAGGGGGGAGGATGAGGCCATGGAAAGGTGGAGCTCGGGAGGCGGAGCTAAGCGGCGGCGGTGTCGCAGCTAGCGTCACGAGAGCGGCTCATTCTCAGGTCTCATTTTTACAGAGCTTTTTTTTTCTCTTAATCGTGTGCTTAGATTGTCATTATTTTCCTCCTTCGCCAGTTTTGGCCTGGTATTTGGGTTGTTTACACCCATAAACCTTACATGCCAAGCGAGGCCAGGAAACAAAAATGACCAAGGTGAGTGATTCTTCGTGATGAGCTAGGCGACGAACTTGAGCCGGCCGCCAGATGCCTAGATTGTTCTTCCCCCTGCACGCCTGACTAGAACTAAAAAACACCTTATAAAAGAGATACAATAAGCAAAACCCATACACAAAAATGGAAAAGAAAATGTAACTAAACATACAAACACAATCACGCGTCCATGTGCCACCAAGGACGCATGACATGCCACTAGTTGTTGACCACGGCACAATGCCGCCTGATCTCTCCGTCACTGCCGGTCTTGACTTCTATCATGCCCATTCTCATCATGGACCGCGCGAACACCTGGAAGAACACCTCTGGCGGGCTCTTGGCCACGCTCTCGACGTCAGCCCTCGCCGCGTCGTCGGTGATGAGCGCGGCATCGGACTGGAATAGTCCCTGGTACTTGAGCAGGCCGTGGTAGTAGCTGAGGTCAAAGGTGAGGAAGCTCCCAGGGTCCATCTCCACGATGGTGGTGTTATCCGTGGGAGTGGTGCAATTGGTTCGACGGAGGTTGGCCGCATACTCGGCGTCCAACGATGGGTCTGCGTCGCCTGGCCCACTGCGGCCGGTGAAGTTGTATAGCCGCTCGCTGAAGGAGTTGCAGTGCGAGATGCCGATGGTGTGCGCCCCTGAGTGGTGGTACATGATGCTCAGGTTAGATGGTGAACACAACATAACAAGTGCAAACTGCAAAGTTCAGTAACACGACAATGCTATGGCATATGTAGGACTGTGAAGTTTCCAAGGAAATCTTGAGGATGTCCAGGAATGTACTAAAGCTAGCTAAACTGCATTAGATGTGTGTCAGTTTAAAGAACACACGCAACTTATTTTTTATCACCGAACGTTTGAGGAGGATTTGAAGGGACCGACCGTCTGTAGATGCTCTTAGCAGACAGATAGTAGCGTACAGGTCTCTAAATCATCACATGTTGCCCATTAATGTTTACTATATATGAATACATGTGAATCAATGACCTAAGTTTGTAACTAAAAACTTAACAGACAGTGACAGAGTTGAGTCCGAGATGTCTTTGTGGGTTCATGTGTACTTGTACACTCTATACCGCTATTGTTTACATGTCGTTCATGAACATATCGCCAACACATTTCACATTTTATTACGATCATGCCCCAAAGTTCCAAGCTAAATATATGTACTCCAGTAGTTAGCGACTTCGCGTGTCAACATCCATGACCGTGCAGTGCAACAAATATAAAATCCGTGGAGCTAGCTGAGCTACAATGTGTATTGTTATTAGTCTGTCTGCTTTTTTTTAGAAAAGGAGGATGCACCCCCGGCCTCTGCATCTGGACAATGCATACGGCCACTTTATTAATTATTAAGCACAAAAGACATTACAAAGTAGTACAACAGTAAGCCTGAAGCCACCATCTAGGCAACATCTGTCGCTACTCCTACCCCCTTGATGCAGTGGTGCCGAATGTCCGAGCCTAATACCAAACAGACATCGCATCAAATCCTAACATCTAATGCCGGATGCCCCATCCTAGCCACATATCGGGACTGGGTCACACGCCGGTCCGGCGCACTCACCGAGGCTGCCGCCGCCTTCTTCCACCGATCAACATCGTCCAAAATTTTAAACCACTAACATATATTTCCTCTGTTCTACAATCTAGTGCTTATAGCTTTTTCCAAAAGCCAAATTTTATAAAGTTTGATCAAGTATAGAGATAAAATTACCAATATCTATAATACCACATATAAAAAATATGAAAATACGATGTCATGGTTGTATCTAAAGGTATGAATTCGGTATTCTAGATGTAAATAATATGCTCATCAAATAAATCAAAATTTGCAATTTTTGATCTAAAAAAAATCTAGAGGCAGTACGTTCTAACTATATATAGAACACAGGTACGTAGTACTATTGGTGCTTTTGTAGAACTGCACATAGCCGGCCAGGCTTGTGGTTCACTTGTGTTTTCTTTTTATCTTGGACACATCTGTTTCAGGAAACAACAATGTGAAAATGCACACATCTGGCCTTTTTTAAAAATTTAGCAAAAAAATGAACCCAATCCAAAAAAAATCACAAAATGGGGCTCAGGCGCCATGCTATCTAGCAATGACGCCCTAGCCTTGGGCGTCATGCAAGAGTGGGCCATTTTATGAATTAGGTTCATTTTGTGCCAAAGTTTAAGAAAAGGGCCATATTTATCAATTTTCACCGCAACAACACCATCAATGGTCGTCCTGTCATGTAAATATGTTATGTGGGAACTGGGTAGTAATAAGTAGGAGCCTCTGGTAGCGAATATTGCAAACGGTGCACAGCTATCATGGTGCCCGGTCCTTTTCCAAAAAAGTAACTCTACAACGTAAAAAAAAATGTAAACACACACACACACACACACACACACACACACACACACACATTTCATCACATTTTACTTTCAAATGTGGCGTACAAAGAAAAGACAAATATGAAATTGGACCTTTTTTTTGTTTTTGGGCCAGAATTTTTTTAAGTACAGCTTGCAAATAACATTTTTCCCAGAAAAGAAATTCATGGATGTGTAGTGAACACATACATGTTTGCACAGATTTTGTTTTTCTAATTATGTTTAAACTTGTAAATATGGTTTTATTTGTTTTGCAAAAAAGGCACCATGTTGCCCGTGCACCATAACCTCGCACTCCCTCTGGTAGCTACCGGCTAGCTAGCTACCAGATGTATTGATTAAAAAAAGCACGAATCTAGCAAAGGACTTTGTTCCGAACTTAGTGTGTGGTAATTCTGAGCTCGGACTGCAATGAGCTCGATCGGGTGAATAGTAAAATCCAAAAATATTACTCCCTTCATTTCATAATGTAATGCATATAGATTTTTTGAAAAGATAATCTCAAAATTTTTGACCAAGTTTATGGAGAAAAATATTTGCATCTAAAATGCCAAACATATACCATTAGATTCATCATAAAATTTAGTTTCATATTTTAAATATTTGGTATTATAGATATAAATAGTTTTCTCTATAAATTTGGTCAAAAATTTGTAAAGTTTGACTTTTCAAAAAAATATATACACACTACTTTATGGAATGGAGGTAGTAATAATAAAAAGTATGAATTTGTTTTGTGGCAAACATTGACAAATGTTTTGAGTGGTCACAAAATTTCATTATCGAATGATATTCATGGAAGTCATGGCAAAAAACACGATGTTTCAAAAGTGCTATTTTCGAAAGCATTTTAGAGTGTTGATTTATTTTTTGCCACGATTGTCATTTCATGATGAAACTTTGAAGACACTTAAAAAAATCATCAAAGTTCGCAAAAAAAAACTTAGAACCTTTCGAATTTGTTTTCAATATTTTTGAATTTTACTATTCATCATGAGCTCAAATGAGCTGGCAAGCGGAAGAGACTTTCAGTTTCTCACTACCCACTCAACTGTATGTCTAACCGAGTATATAGCAAAAAACTACCACATTACAGGCTATCGTTCTAAAAAACTATCATTTTTTTTAATCTTTCAAAAAACTACCACAAAAGTGCTGGGCTGTTCCAAAAAACCCAAGTGACCGAGCTGTTAAGTTTTAACCGGGATTATGACATGTCTGGCCCACCCGTCAGGTCTAACGTGGCATAAAAGTCCACACCGTTAGTTTTGACCGTTAGATTGACTGTTATGATAGGTGGAGCCCACATGCCTGTCTCTGTAAAAAAAGTAAAAAAGCAATCTGGTCCTTGTAAGTTTTGAATAAAGGCAATCTGGTCCATGCAAAAACATTTTTAAGCAATCAAGTCCCTGTAGCTTTTATGGAAAAAGCAATCGGGTCCCTGCGGCGGTGGTGCTCGCCGGTCAGTAGGTGGCCGGTGACGTCCTGGTGCTGGCTCTACTCCCCGCCACCTGATACATGATGAGGAGCGCACCCGACGACGTCCTGCTACTGCTGGCTCCACTCCCAGCTTGTCATCGACCTCCCGTGCGAGGAATTGAGCGGAGGAGCCGGTCTTCTTCTCCGACGACGGCCGCCATGCTCTTTCGTGGCTCGGTTCGGCATGGAGCCCCAACACTAGGCTTTGACCTCGCACCGGCAACGGCCCCACGACTCTTGCCTTGCCCCGTGCGAGATCAGCCAGAGGAGAGCGGCGGCGCCATCGTCCATGTCCATAGGGAGGCGGCTCGAGGCGCTCGTCCATGGAGCAGGGAGAGAAGGAGAGAGGAGGGATGGAGGTGTGGGTGCCCCCCGGGATGCCGCGGCAGATCCCGCCGGACTCGGGCGCGAGGGAGGCTCCGGCCATGGCGTGCGACTTGCGGGAGGGAGAGAGAGTTCCTGCGGGAGATAGAGATCAGGGGAGGGAAGAGAGATCAAGGGAGGGGGGAGAGAGGAGCTTACATGTGGGCCCCCCATGTAAGGTAACGGTCAAAGAAACTGTTTGACCGGCGGCGTTAGATCTATTGCTAGGTGGCCATAACAGATGGGCCCTAGCTGTCATAAATATACTTAAATTTTAATCAACTAGTCATTAGTGTTTTTTGGAACAGCCCACCACTTTTGTGGTAGTTTTTTGAAAAATTAAAAAAAGCAGTAGTTTTTTTGGAACGATAGCCCGTAATGTGGTTGTTTTTTGCTATATACTCATGTCTAACTCATCTGTGATGGAGTGCTTGTGCGTCACTAGTAAGCTCCACATAACCATCAACGTGCATGTGTCAGTGCCAATAATCGATAGCCAGGTCAATCGCGTGTATGTCCAACCAATCTGTGATGGAGTGCTCGTGCGTCACTAGTAAGCTCCACGTCACCATCACCGTGCATGTGTCGGTGCCAAGAATCGATAGGGACCGGCTACGGGTCAATCGCCTGAAAAGAAGAAAACGTTTAGTCGATTCGCCTTCTCCTGTATCAACCATTCGATCAAGATCCAACAGACGCTAATCGTCTTCAACCTCATACAGACATTGTTTCTCTTCTTCCTTTCTTTTTCACCCATTGATCCAACCCAGCCCTAACCACCAAACCCCGCTGCCCACGGCCGGCGGCCCTCCTGCGACTGCCTCGCCGCCCCGCCCTCCCTTGAACCAGCCCCATCGCCGTCTTCCGCCGCCCCAGCCATCCCTCTAGGCTCCCCCGTGTCGAGTTTTTTCTCCGGCGAAGCCCCACCACCGCTGTCAACCACCGCCCTCACCCTAAATCCTAAGATTGATAATGGGGTGATGACGGCAAGCCCCTTCCTTCTCTCCGATAAGGTCCTTCCTTCTTCCTTCATTTAAAATCAACTATCCCGAATTCGAAGTTCAGCTGACTGACATGTAGCTAAATGTAATCGATATGCCATGAACTCCGCTACTGATACTTAGTGCTCCCTCTGTTCAGAAATAAAAGACGTTTTGAATAATTTCCTCCGTTCAGAAAAAAAAGATGTCTTGAATAATTCAATATGAACTATATGCGAGCTGAAATGCTGAATTGAGCGAAGAAACACAAAAACGTGCCAATATACATCCCATTGAAATAGAGGGAGTAGTAATTAATCTTTTTATAATTAGTTGTAACGGTTACCTGAGAGCCAGACGAGGTCGGCGACGCCGAGGCCCTTGGCGCGGAAGGAGGCGAGGAGGTCGGTGAAGTTCATGGTGGGCGCCGGGAGCTGGTCCAGCGCCTCCTGCTTGATCGACACCCTGCCGTCTCGCCGCCCCGTCGGCACACGCCAGAACGGCCCGCCCTGCATTTTTTCCCTCATCGTCGATCAGCCGCCGAGGCGCGTGTGTCCGGACGTGTATGCTGTGTGTGTGGGGGAGAATAGGAAATCAGGGCACTTACGATGACTCCGACGGCGTCGCGTGATGCGAGCGCGAGGACGTCGGCACAAGAGACGACGCCGGGGCACTCCTGCTCGACCAGAGCCTTGACGTGGTCCAGGAAGTCGAAGCCGCGCAGCGTCAGGTTGGGCGCCGCGTCCTTCTCCGCCTCCCCGCCGCCGGTTGTCGCGTTCAGCAGCACCGACGCGTCGCACCCCTGCACCGGTGCCACTCCGATCGTTCACGACTCATCACAAACACGCGCCGTGGACGGTGCACCTGACGAAAGAGCGTGCGTACGTACCCTGACGAAGCAGTCGTGGAAGTGGGTGCGGATGAGAGTGGCGGCGACGGAGGGCTCCAGGGGTATCTGCCGCTCAACGTAGTCCTTCACGATCTGCTCCGCCCGCGGGCAGCTCTGCTCGTAGTACCCCTGCCGCAGCTTCCCGCCGCCCCGCTCCGCTGCGACGACACCAACCGCGGCCACGAGCATCACCAAAACCAAAGGTGCCCCCGCCATTGCCACCAACACTAGCTTCCTCCCTCACTAGCTAGCACAATGCTCTCGGGTGGCGCGGGAGCGATGCCGTGCAATGTTCTGTTCTGACTTGTGAGCCGCGGGTTTTGGACCGACGGATGGATTGCTTTTATACGCACCCGCACCTATCACAGCCGTGAGCCGCAGCCAAAAAAAGGGATCGCCTCCGGGTCGCTCCCAGGAGGGCCGACTAGGGCGGATCCCACGAGCGCGCCGCCGCCCCTTCCTCCTCCGATCCTCCTCCCTAGCCGCTGCCGAAGGACGCCTCCTGTCTAAGTCCGTGAAGCTGACGGCGATGGCGGGTCCTCATCCTCCTTGCATGACTGATGACGGCGGGAGGCCCATCCCTCTCATCTTGTGGGATCTCCGGCTGGAGCTCCATGACGGCCCTGGACGACATGGTTCTTACGGTGGAGATGGGCGCTTGGGCGGCGGCTTCGGATTTTTCCGGCCACCACAACTGTCGTTGTGGCTGCGAGGGTGGCACGACGTCTGGTTCAGAGGGCTCGGTGTGGCTTAGCTACTCATCTCCGCGTGGCGCGGGTGGTGGCGGTGGTGCCCACTGAGTTCTCCGGACTGCTGTTGGGAGCCGGCGGGTGGCGCGGTCCTTTGGTTCTTTTTGCTTTAAGATGGTGTTCTGCCAGTTGCCGACCTTCATGGATGTAGCCATTAACGAGTTCCGGAATGCTCCGTTTGAGATCTTCATTGGATGCTTGACGCCTGTAGATTCCTGGATCGGATTAGGTCATGTGCGCCCCTATTTCAGCCCGAGTGGCTTCAGGAGGGTGTGACGCGAAGTTTCATTGTCTGTTGACAGTATGGGACACGTTGGTATGTAGATTTTCATGATGAAGACACTGACAGAGAATGTCATGGTGGCTGAGGTCTGAGGTTTTGTAATAGCGGATTGAGTCTTCGCGCCGATGAAGACTTTGCTTGGTGATTCGTGACTCGTGGCAGCGGCATCGGCGAGTGGGGCCGGCAGCACAGGCGGAGTATATAGTCTTAGCTTTCAGGGTGAAAGCCCAAGATTCGGCCTTAATTGGCTGTGCCTGGCAGTGACCTTGTTGATGTTATTGTTTTAAGAGCGTAGATCTTCTCCAGGGTGAAAACCTAAGATGTAGGATCGGGCGATGACGGTGCTTCTGCACTATTTCTTTTTTGAAGGCATCACTTTTGAAGAATTAGGACTTCATGTGTTGTCTAGGTGGTGGTTCGTGCAGCAGCTACGACAAATTGATCACTGTTGCGGAATCTTATTTCTTCTTCTTCTTCTTCTTCTTCTTCTTCTTCTTTTTATTGTCTTTTGGTTGTTTGCATCCATAATGTCTTTACGATATTGCGTTGTTACAGAGGCTGGATGTAATTGGTATCCTACGATATTAATATATTCCTTTTGTCGAAAATCAGCTAGCGCCGATACACGGTGGCAACAAAAGAATTTGAGAGCCTCCATGTAGGCGTACCTAGTCTTCTCGTAAAATACTTTCAAATCTTTGAGTGTGACGAAGTCATCTTCCACCTGCATCCATCGACGACGTGCCGTGAGGAAAGCTTTGCCACCACTCGATCTCCGTCTCTGACCGAAACCGCTTCTGAATCTGTTTTATAGGATACAACAACAGATTTTTGGCAGCACATTCTGATCCGAAATCTAAGTATGACGGATAGGATAAGATAGGGGGGACTTGGGTAAGATCTCACATTATGTGAGATTAATGTTCTCAAAAAAAATTATGTTCGTTCTCAAAAAAAATTGTAGAGACACATCAATGTTTGATGCGCAACTTCAAAAAGTTTCAGTTCCTAATTAAACTTACATTAATAGAAACGAAATAGAAAAAGCAGATACGAATAGTGTCAAAGTACTATTCACGATTCGGTCACATCAGCCACAAAGCTCCAGATAAACCGATCGAAGCCCCTCCCCTCCTAAGGCGCTCCCGCGGGCGCCCCTGGGAGGGAACCCTAGCCCCGCCACCCCCGTCCCTCCGCCCCTTCCCCCCTCCCTTGCCGCCGCCGGTGGCGTCGCCGGCCAAAGGCCGCGTGGCGCAGGCGGCGGCGGGGCGGCTCTCTCCCTAGCGCGGGTGGCGAACGTCGCGGGGCGGCCTCCCCTGCTCGGTGGCGCCGGGCGCCGGCTTGCCTCTGCTCCGGCTTCCCTCCTCCGCCTC
The DNA here is from genome assembly GCF_003073215.2 of Triticum urartu. Lineage (NCBI taxonomy): Eukaryota > Viridiplantae > Streptophyta > Magnoliopsida > Poales > Poaceae > Triticum > Triticum urartu. The sequence goes on along the minus strand of NC_053028.1, from coordinate 632,465,264 downwards.
GCTGCCTGGTGACCTGCCGGCGTCGCCTCCTCTCCTCCTCCTCCCCCCTCCTCGTGGGGCTCTGGAGGCCCGGGGGTGTGCTGGCGGCGGATCTGGAGCCCCCTGCCCAGATCCGGCGGGTGCTGGCGGTTGGCGGCTGTAGGGGTGACCGACGGCCCCTTCTAAGGTGGTGGTGATGCATCCGGGGTTCTTCCTCTCCGGCGGGGTGGCTGGGCATCGGCTGGACCTGACAAGGGCGTGGAGGCGCGGGGGGTGTGTGCGTGCGGCCGGTCTCTTGCTGGATCCAGCCGGATCTGGCGTTGGGGGCCTGCCGGCGACGCGTGGTGTCGGTGGTGCGTGCCCGGCGGCTCCGGCGCTTGGAGCTCGCTGGGCGACGTGGGTAGGGTAGTGGCCGGGCGTGGTCGCTACTTCGGCCGTGGGCCGCGGCGTGGGGAGGTCTGACGGTGGTACTCTCCCGGTGTCGTGGCGGCTTCACGATGGTTGACGGATCTGCCCGCGGCGGCGGCCGGCTTCTCCGGCGTCGACTCGTCTGTGTTCGGGCCGTCTCGGCCTCCGCCCCATCTCCTCGTCGCCCGGGCGTTACTCCCATGAAAGGGCTGGTCATCTCCTAGCTGCGGTCTACCGCTCATCTCGCGCCCGGTGCTGCAGGACCGAGCTCGTCTCGCGCACGATGCAGCAGGACTGAGCTCGTGTCGCGCACGGTGCAGCAGGACTGACCTCGTCCCCTTTTCGGTGCTGCAGGACCAAGCTCGCCTCACGCACGGGGCAGCAGGATGGCGGATGGATGCCAGTTCTGGCCGACCTATCGGGTCTCGGCGCTGGGGGTCGCCCAGGGGTGCGAAAGGTGGGACCTTTCCGCTCGTCTCTTTAGTTGGGGTTGCGGCAGGTCTCGGGTGAGGTGGTGTCAAGGTCATGGATTCCGAGGCGGCGGCCCTGGTGGTGGTTGCGCGGTGCTCTTGGGCAAAGCCCGTGCCTTGGTGCTGCCCGGTCATCATGGCCGTGTGGGCGGCGTGGTTGCCGGAGTGTGGCGTTCGGTGGCGGTGAGTGTTGGCCGAGGTGAAAACATGCTCTATCTTCGGACGGACCGGCGACGGCGGAGATCGTTCCCTTCTTGAAGGCGTCGTCGCGGCTCTCATTGCCCATCATGCGGTTCCAGGGGAAACTCTGATCCTTGGATCGGGCGATGGCGGCACTTCGGTGTCGTACCCTTCCTGAAGGCGCCGCCTTGGAGCACATGGCTCGTCATATGTAGCTTCATCTCTTCATAGTGGTAGTGTTAGGCTGGTGTTGCTGCGTTATCCTGTCTTGGGTGTGTGCGTGTGTTGCGATGGCATGTGTTTGTACTGGGTGTTTGATATATAAAGCGGGGCGAAAGCCTTTTTCGGTAAGTACTATTCACCCAAAGCTGCTACTATCATATTTGAATTTGTTTTTTTTTGAATCTCTAAATGTACATCGAGTTTTGAGCTGATTGTTTTCGGGGTTGTAGACATCCCCACATGAATGTTGTCAAATAATTTCAGATTTTTTTTAAAAAGTCTAAATATGTTTTTTCGGGGTTGATTTCACGATCTCACCTAAATATGAGATCTCATACAAGTCTTCCCCAGATAAGATATATGATATTTTATTACTAATATAAGGTGCCGAAGAATAATCCGTTATTTGTAATCAGGCAATCCGAGCTTTTAAATATGTATACTAATTATGGGTAAAGTTGATGTCAAAAAGGAAAATGAATAGTATTGTCTCAGCTGACAGTGAAAATCTTATTCCTCAGCCGACTTTACAAACTTGTTCATACAAATCTAATACAATAAAACACACCCTAATAATTTGTTCGCGCATTGGACAAACGGTTGTAGTATTTTCTCCCAAATTTTTTAAATTTGTAGAACTTTGCGTTGACTGCGAAATAAAAATTCTTAAACTACTGGAAATTATCAATGTTGTTTAAATAATTATGAAATTTGTAACTAGACTAATAATGGGTAACAATTTTTATTTTATAACTTTTCATTGAAAAATGACTACTACGAGTTGTGCAAAATATGACTAATAGATGTAAGAAGCAAATTGCATGCTCCGTACAAGTTAATCCCTTCGGTAAGGTTTACAAGGCACAATTTGTTTGTGTTAAGTCAAACTTTTGTAGGTTTTACTTGCAAAATAAATTATTAGTTTTAAATTTCAGCCGAGGGACAAGAATAATTAACCTGTTAATTGCGAAAAGGGTTAGGTCGTGCTAAATTTTCGAAGGGGGTCAAATCATGCTAAAGTTAGGCAAAAGGGTCAAAACAGTGATTTTGCCCACTTGCTCGATGCATTTCGATTGCATTGGTACCCTATCAATATCAGTTTGTACTGCACAAATGTTACATCTAATCTGCTACTCTGCATAGAAAAAAGGACTGCTAGCAACTTACAGTAAACGCAGAACAGCTCGAGCATGAAGCTTGCTCCTCTTTTAGTTTTCTGTTTGCAATCAGGGACAGTGAGGCTTCAGCATCAACCGAGCTATTGAAAACCAGTGTACTTAGGTCATCTCATTGCTCACCGCATCGTCTCGTCCCGTCCTTGGCCAGTGGTTCTTGGCTCACCAGTCACGCTCACCGACAGCCCACCCTGCTAGCTTCCCTTGTCATTATACGCCAGAAATGCATTTATCTAAATATAAGAAGAATCTTTGTCAGAACTTTCTCACCAAACGTGATGCCCACAATACATATTACTCTTTTTCACGGGCTGATTGAGTGAGCCCCATGCATCTTTCCTCCTGTGATTTTCATGAGAGAGCTTCAAGGGGAAGAGGGGCCTTTGGACTGACTTGTTTTTTTTTTTAAAAAAAGGGGAGCTCCCCGGCCTCTGCATCAGAACGATGCATACGGCCACCTTAATAAATATCAAATAAGTTTAATAAGGTCTTGCAATCTCGAACAAAATAAATAAGAGCTCACAAAGAGCCAATAAAAACGGCCACAAAAGGCACAACCGGCTGGCTAAAAAAAGATAGGAAAACTAATTGCCTATCCTATTACATGACCGCCATCCAAACCGGTTGAATATATCCCATGGTACCATCTCCCACCGGATAGATCCAGTAATCAAACGCTCCCTGGCCTCCGTCGGAGTGAGTAGCGACCACATACGGATCAAAGCAGTGGCCCGGAAGATAACCTCCAAACAATGAATATTTGATGTTCTGTTAAAGACAAAATCATTTCTGCAATTCCACACAGCCCACAATAAAGCACATACTTCTATGCGAATGTGGCTCGCTGTTTCGAGCTCTATCCCGTTAAGCCACGTTCCAAATAACAAGCTGATAGAGCTTGGAGGGGTAATGTTAAAAGCTATGTGCACCGTCCGTCATAGAATCTTAGCTCACGGGCAATCTAGAAAGAGGTGTTTGATAGTTTCATCCCGATCACAAAAGCTACACCTAGTAGGTCCTGTCCAATTGCGCTTTACCAGATTGTCTTTAGTTAAGATGACTTGTTTATGTACAAACCATATAAACACTTTACTTTTCAACGGAACCTTGACTTTCCAGACATATTTGGAACTAGGAATGGAGCTGGAGTTGATGACATCAAGATACATTAATTTAACTGTAAACTCTCCAGTCCTAGTAAGATTACAGCGCAACTTATCGGGCTGTTGAGATAACTGAACCTCCATCAGTCTACTCACTAAATGGAGCCACACTTTCCAACGATTGCCGACTAGCGTTCTTCTGAACTGAATATTAAGGGGGACGGACTGGAGCACTGTTGCAACGTAAGCCTCACATCGTTGAACAATACTATAGAGAGACGGGTATTGAAGCGCTAGGGGTTATGACTTGTGACCAGGGAAAAATGGTTATGACAGTGTGACATTGCCATGGAATGCACGCAATGCCTACAAATGAGCTACTGCTGCTTTTTATCTGATGAAACATCCACCAAGTTAGGATTAGCTCTCATACATCTTTCCTTTGATCCAGTTGAGTACCACCCTAGGGCCTAACCTAGGCTAGATGTTGTCTATCATTCTTCCCTTAAACAACAATTTAGTTTAGCTAATGACTGATACAGCCATGCATGTCACCACATCACTGCAATTAGTATTTGGTACTGGTTCACGAGGGCCATGATGTCGCACCGTGCATGCCCATCACCCACATTGGTACAACATAGTTTTAGCTAATGACTGATGTAACCACAACACCAGCTGGGGTGTCAAGGAAGGCATAATTAGGACTTGCTAGTGTTTCGCTCCAAGAGGTCTTCGTCGCTAGTCCAGCATAATTAGAATTTTGTGTTGAGCACTACAATTGTCACACTGCATCACATCCTCTCACCGGGTAGCCATTTTTTCATGCTCACCATCCCCTTCTAAAGCTCACTCGGTTAGAGGCTTGCAAGATGTCGCTTTCATACTTACTAGTACTTCACCAGCCCATGTCCATTCACTTGCAAGTTGCAAAGGCAAGTTGTGGCACATCAGATAAAGGAAATAACTTCAGAGTGGCCGTAACTGCAAAGATCAGTAGGACTGAAAGTAACATGCCCTTTTCATGGGCATATCTTTCGAGATGACCATCTGTACATTCCTTTCACAAAAATCACAAGTAGCTTGTCTGTTACACCCCACTTTCAGTAAGCATAATTAGAAATGTCCTAAGCATAGATGCATTAGTATCTGTTACCATTTTTATCAAGGGATGATTCTCTGATCTTTTAAGCTCTACAGTTAATCCAAAGATTCCCTGTGATTTTAGACCTTTCTTTTTGGATGAATACATGACAAATTAGTTGTTGGACTCATGAGCATGCTTGTGACAAAGAATACTCAAGAGGAGCGGAGGGTTATGCCAATTAAAGTGCTGAACAAACCTCATCAATCCAACTACAACATCACTCGAAAGAAAATGCGCATGTCCAGACGCTTGTGCACCACAACTGTGTTGGGGCATGATGTTGCGCCTGAGCTGAAACCCTAGTACATGCATCTTGTAGTAGTATCTCATAGCCTTTATCGGTTATATACGTGTGTGAATAGTAAGATGTATTTGTTCAGTATCATATGTATGGCCCGCTCAGTTTGTGTATGTGGTAAGTTCATCGGTTATGCACATGACATCCACAAATGCACATCCGAGCAATACAAGACAGCAGCTGCCTCTATCATCAGTCTAGTGTGTGTCTGACGACACGTTACATTCTTTGAGAGATTTAAGTGTGTTGCGATGTCGCCGTCCTCCATTGCTTTGGCGGAGATGCAGATCCAATAAACCTGCAGCAGGCAGCAGCGGTTCCGTGGGCCGTTCATTGGACACGACGGAGAAAGGTCAAGATCGGCAAGGACAAGTGTTCTTAATCCTTATTTGGTTAGAGCATCTCCAACGGCCGCACAAAAATTTAGCGTCCAATAAAAGTTATAGCGCGTCACTTTAGTACTTTTAGTGCGTCGGGACCAACATCGCTTTTACAGACGTCCAAAAACACGCGCATAAAAAACACACAATGCAAATTGTGAAACGCGTGCAATCTGAAGCCTAAAATATGCTACGCGTGATAGCGTTTTTCAGCGCGCGCCCAAAAACTTTTAGCGCTACAACATCTGCTGGAGCTGCGCGGCGCCCAAAAAAACAAAATTTTAGTGTGCGGAGGTCTTTTTGAGCGTCTGTTGGAGATGCTCTTAGATGCTTATTGACTACCATTGACGTATGTCGTGGCGCCGGCCTTTGCTACTAGGTTCGATGTAGTGTTCACAATTTTGTACATAGACCGAATTTTATTCTTGGGTCCCTAAATCCATATTCTAGCTATGGATTTCCTTCGCGTCGTAGCAATACTAGCCAAAATATCAACAATAGGTTTGATATTTTTCATGTTTGAGAAATAGTTATTTAGAATTGAGCGAGTTGCAAGCATGTCTATGCAACTTCTCGAGCGATTACAAAAAGATGTCACCTCAAGACAAGTTACAAGCAGACTATTGCAACCCTTATGGTGCTTGTATTGAGTGATTCGTTAATTGGAGTGGAGGCAGGTGCAGATGATCTAAGAGAGAACTTGTTCTACAAGTATGCGATTTTATAAACTCTCTGTGTGTGCACGGTCGCGTGTATGTGTGGGTATTCTTTTCTAAATATCGCGCACCTCTCTGAAGCCGTATCAAGTAAAATGAAATAATAAAGAGCATGTGTGAAGCAACGAATGACAAAGTGGATATGACCATAAAGGGTTTCCCCTTCTATAGATAAAGCATCATCCGATACAGTCAGCTCATTGGCGCCGCAGCACAAACATGCCCAAAGGAAAAAAAAGAGAGAAAAAGAAAGAGAAACAAATGCCAACAACGGTAGATCAACGAAACGAAGATGGTTGGCAACCGCTGCACCCTCCGGAGAAGTACCACCATGCACTCAGCACTCCGAAGCGCCACGTACCAAGCAACACCTTCAAGAAGGAGCAAACAACGACGCCGCTATTGCCCGGACTAGTCCTAGGGTTTCCCCAGGTACGCGGGGGGCAATGAGGGAGGGTGTAACCGACGCCCTTTAGGAAGGTTCGGCGGCACCCGCAGGCGTCGCCGCGTCGGGGCCGGACGAGCCGCCAGGGATTTCTCCTGACCCAAACCCCCACCACCACCCCGGTCGATCCATAGTGCACCACCGCCGCTGCCGCGGAGCCGACCGGACGCACGGACACGGGGCCTACCAAGCGCCAAGGCTCGGCCGGACCCAAAAGGGTCTGGACAGCCCCTGCCTGGCGCTGCAGCTCGCCGGCCGATGAAGCCGCTACCGCCCACAGACCACCGCCTTCTCGCCACCAACATCAGGGAGCAGCGTCGCCACGCACCGAGCCGCCGGCCCACCCTAGCCTAGATGGAGCCCGAAAGGGCCCAGATCTCGGCCGCGCGGGCGCTGCCGGCCACCAGCACCGCCATGCCGCCCCACATCTAAGGGCCGCGCGGCCGCACCGAGGACCCCGAAGCTCGCGGGAAACCCACCGTCGGGAGGCCCCCGCGCCTCACCATGCGCGCGCGGGGAAAGAATGACCCGAAGCCGTGTTTGTTCTTTTTCAAATTTTTTTAATTTGACCATTCCTTTATTTATGGTTTTTATTTTTTACGAAAATTCATGAACAGCCTTTTATTTTATTTAAAACAAATCATGTTCATGAACATTGTTTAAAAACATGTTTTGTTTCAAATATCTGAACATTTTTAAATGCATTAAATTTTTAAAAATAGAAGAATAGTTTGTGAATGTGTGGTTTTTGTTAACTGTAAAAACTTGATCAGTTTTTTTCCTCAAACCTGTAGCCACTGGTTTTTCCTTGAAACCAGCAGCGAACAAGGCTATCGGACGAGTGTGGTCGAAATGCTAATGGGACGGCTCATGTGTGCACAATAGAGGCCATTCGGCGCTTAAGGCGCCGAATAGAAGCTCTCATTTTCTTTTCATATATCTTGATGTAGCGAGCAGGAGCCAGGCATGGCCAGGGCTGAATGCGCTGCAATTAATATGGCCCATTAGAAGATTAGGTACAATTTAATCTTGTTATTATTCACATGTCAAAGAAATATACATTTACCTTACACATTTATATATTATCAGTTTGATAATAGAAAAAAATAGAAGTATTCACAAATATAAAAATGCACGTACTTCTACAAACATTTATTCTAAAAATGAGTTCACGTGTTTTTATAAAATGTTTATGTGATTAATAAAAGTCTTCACATATTTTGAAAAATAACTATGTAACTGAAAAAGTTGTTCACATGTTTAGAAAATGGTCATCTACTACCCCCTATAAAAGAAAAAGAGGACGGAAACCAAACAATCAGATCCATCCATCAATAAAATCTAATGGCCCTTAATCCTTCGATGTTTGATGCAACAAACACGCCAATCAACCCACTAATCCTCCATCGCTATAATCACGAAAACAAACCGCTCTGCAGAACGCGCACGCCCGCACGACCTTTCCCACTCTCCTCCTCCCAACCAGTACTCCCTCCCAACCGTCCCCTGCCCGTCGGACGTCGGTCCACGGCCACCCCGCCGGCCCCGCGCGCTGCGTCCCCTGCCCGTCGGCAGCCGGTCCGCCGCCGCCCTGGCCGGCCCCGCGCCGTCCCCCGCCGCCCAGCTTGGCCTCCGTCGCCGCAACCGCCAGACTTCTTCTGCTTCCCCGCGGATAAACGTGGGCATGAGCAGAGCAGGCCCCCGCTGGTCTTCTTCTGCTGCCCCAAGAACGCGGGAGCGCCCCCTGCCGCCGCTGCCCACTGCCCGCGGTCAGCCTCTGCTGCCACACGGAAGGACGTCAGCGCGGTGCGGCGGCGCTGCCCTCCTCTGCTGCCCAACGCTGCCCAACGGACGGCCACGACCTTATCTGACTATGGAGAAACCAGTAAGTTTCCATTCGATTGATTGAAGTGTAGATTGATATAAAACTATACTGAATAGTGAGGTACCCAGCATATGGTCCATTTTATGTTCCATACACAAGAGAATTTGATCGTTTTAGCGCATCATTATCTACATACACCACAATGGAGGATGTTACAAAGTCTACCCTGTACTTATGATTCAGTTTGTGTTCCATACACAAGAGGATTTGATGCTTGTGCTTATTTACTTTCTTTGGTCGTTTTACTGCATCATGATCTGCATACGTCGCAGTGGAGGATGTTAGAAAGTCTACACTGTACTTTTTCCAACGACCAAATGTGAACTGATTCTCATTCTATCATTCTTTTATATACATGATCCTTCCACACAACTAACATTGCCGCAGTTAAACAACGTTATTCTGGAAGGGTTAGACTCTGATTATATCATTAAAAGGTGAATTATCATGATCCAAATCAATGCCAAGCTCAGCACTAGACAGGGTTACAGTCTGATTATTGACTATTTAATCTCTTCATATGATAATTGTATTGTGTAACTCGAATTACCTTTTCAGTGCTCCCACAAATCCATTCTACCACGACTCACTCCTCAATTGGCATCAAAATTACTACACAATAGCTCCTAAACTTTCTGTACATGATTTCAATCATCCACTAATATACGAAATTCAGGCAAACTCAATACTAATATTTTATATCTTCTTTTTTGGCCTCTTCCCTATCAACTCATACTTTATTTCTACATGTTCAGAATGTTCCCATTCATCAGCAATTGTTGCACCTAAGGTCCTTTCAGTCACATTTTCAGGTTTACTTCATCGCTTGAGAGTTTGTACTTTGTGGTCGGTGGTGGAAAGGTGGAGCAAGAGGTCTCTCTCAAGTTGTGGGAGAACGAGTCTGCAGAGACGACGTTGAATTTTATCAAGGCGGCTTCATTTTGTTTTGAACTATCCAAGAGAGACAAGGTTGCTTCATTTGCAAGCTCAAAACTCTTTATGATTGTATTCTGCTTCTCTACCCAGTTCACTGAAAATATCAACCAATGCAATTGGTTGTTGGTGTTTGATCCCATTAGTAGTATGATCAAATTTGTTTCGAGACATGCAGTCCCCAAATGCTCCACTCCCCACAATCTGACGAATGGGAGAGGGAAGCTGAGGCTATGGTCGCGCCGTTGTAGACAAACAGTTTAACACTGAGGTAATGTGATAAAAATAATCGTTTTTTCTCTCTCGTACGTTTCGGTTTATGTATGTCTGCTACGTACAATTCATGTACTCCCTCTGTCCCAAAATAAGTGACTCAACTTTATACTAGCTTTACTATAAAGTTAGTACAAAATTCAGTCATTTATTTTGAGACGGAGGGAGTACTATTCTGTCCTTGCACTACTTTCTTCTACTCGTAAACTAATATAAGAGCATTTAGATCACTAATTTAGTAATCTAAACGCTCTTATATTAGTATACAGACGGAGTAATATTTTTGTTGTATATTACTACGTTCAGTTGGTGTGAAATCCCCCAATTTTTGGTTAATCTAGGAAGTAAAAATAAGTTCAGTTTGTAGACTGTTTAAATCACTTTTAACTGAACTTGTACAAGCATCAAATCTAGGATATTTCAAGTCTCTTCACAAAAAACATATTACATAGCAATAATTTCATCTTATTGTTGTACCAATCCGATTATGAGGTGTATTCGTGGTGCTTTGAAGTGTAAAAATTGCAATACTTTTCCATCCTCTTTTTTTGTATTATTTTAGCTCAAGCTTACACTTGCTGACTGGACACTAAATAACATTCTTCTGTTTTTTTGTTGCAACGAGAGAATAATAATGAGATGCGCTGCCACATGGAGAACTTGGACCAATTGATAAGACACAAAATCTTGGGCACTAAATTATGTGTATGTAGTTGATCTGCATCTGAAATCTCTTTATAATAGTCGCGTACGTATATTATAGTTAATTTCACTGATATCTGTGTATCTTTTATTTGGTTATTTGGCCTGAACCTACAGTTCAAGGTTAGTAATTATTTGGTCCGAGCCTACTATTCCTTTCCATGTCTTGTATAATTCTCTTTTTTGACATGAAGAGTTCCTGGAGGTTGGATGGCAATTTGAAAATTCCAGTGTATGCTTCAAGATGTATGCATATAATTTTGGAGTCTATTCATGTTGGTTCAGCATGTTTCTACTACACTCCACATCTCACAGTATTTAGAGTTGAGGGCCTTCGATAGTGAATACTGCATAAAATGGTGTTGTTCCGTGGGATGCAGAATTTGTTGTTTCATTCATCCCCTATCCTTGGTGTTGTTTTACATAGCTTATACTCATTTGCTTTGTTTCAGCGGCAGGGTATACAACATAGGAAAACTTGACTAAGCTGTTCTGAAATTCCGGTTCCATTGGGTGATTTCTGTTTTCTTAATAAATTGGTGGGAGTGTGAGATAACTATTAAGCCAATTAGTTGCTGTGTACATTTAACAATCGGTCAGTTGGGAGGTGATAATTATTTTTGTGTACACATAGTTTAGTCAGGGCATGCCCATGAACTGTTGCTTGCATATTGTATCATGTGAATGTAAGTGAATAAATCTTCCTTGGCTGAAATGTCATACCCGGTTTTGTGAAGTTTATATAAGCTTGCATTTTTTTGTTGCTTTGACCATTTTCTTCTTTTCCTTTGATAGCTAAGATGCACATGTAAAATCACATAATTGGATCCTTCGGAGCCTGGTAGATTCAGTACCAATTGTCGACTTAGCACTTACCATGTGCTGCATAATTGTTTCAGATTAGCATCCTTGTACAGCAGCAAATCAACTAGGAGCCTCTCCTGAGAAGCAAATATGTAGATTGTCCACCTCGAAGTTTATAGTTGCTAAAGAAGCTACATGAGATTTAGAATATTTTATCTCACAACTTTCACTTCATCAGCCCAATAATAAAAGCAGAAGTATGCATTAAATATACAAAGGTCTCCACAAGGTTTGCATAAGACGGTAATGTCCCATCTTTAAATTCTCTGACATTGTGCTAGAAACTAATTTTATTACTGACTGGACATGTATGCCATGCATATTTAGTACCTTGACTCTTTATATAGACAAAGCTCTGAGGGATGAAGCGTTTGGGAGCCCGGATGAAGAATGCTTCTGTGGCGGAGAAAGAGAAGTGATGAGAATACTTCCAAACCGCTCTGAATTTTTATTTTGGCAAACTCGGACTCCTTGTTTGATAAAATACATCTGAAGAGCATGTTTGCGCATTGTTCAAATAAACTCTTCATTTTTGTGTCTCTGTCAAACAATGCATTTCAAATAATTAGGTTATGGGATATTTCGACAAATGTTGTACTTATCATCCTAGATACTCCCTATTCATTACCTATATCACATTCTCATTTTATTTCTTTGGGGAATAGCACATATTGTATTTCCATTTTTAGTTTCTTTAGTTGTTTGAATTAAAAAAAGTGTAGACAAACAAAAGCTATAGAAAAGGATACAAATTAAATGGAGGTGGAATTTGAAAAATGGATTGAGTTGGCAGGACGTGCGTTGCACGTGCACGCTTACTAGTTAGTTATAAAAGGGGATTCAGACTCCTTGAAGATAAATTAAGTTGTATCGTTTAAAACTACTCATATTTTGAACCTACAAATGGAATATCTCTCCCCACTTAACATTGTACGTGGCCCATGCATGCTCTCCATGTCATCAAATCTCTCATCTTCATTACAAAACAATTCAAGTACAACTATCGACTATACATATTTACATAGTGTCGCTTCATGTCCCAACGTCTTTTTTGCAATGTCAATTTCCTAGCAATGGAAGGATTAGTGATGGTGTTAGGTTTCTAGTTTCTCTCTTTCGCTTTTTCTCTCGCTGTCTCAACAACCTAGCAATTGTTTGGGAGTGATAGGTATAGGGAGAGAGGTAGCAACATGGAGGGTGGCTGTCTAATCAGGGTTTACTCACACTCTACACATCTCGATGGAGTCGCAATCTAGGACATTGGATGACTGGGAGCTTGACAAGCAACCGCGAAAGCCAAACGCTACTCCATCCTCCACGACCCCAGTTTCCTCCTCGTCTTACCATAATGACAGCGATAAGGCGGAGATGGAGGATGGCAATGTCCCAGTGGAATATGGCCAGCGGATTAGAGGGTCCCTGTCGTACCACGCTACCCTGCAAGGCCATATTGACTCGTGGTAGGATGTTTCACTAGTAGAAAGCAGGGCTTTGGTTCGGGCCTGACCAGCCCATTAGTCCTTTATGGGTCCCGGTTCATGAGCCCAGGAAGCTGGCCGGGGCCTCGTGGGTATTGGTCCCGGTTCGTGAGCCCAGGGGGCCGGCCGGGGCCTCGTGGGCATTGGTCCCGGTTCATCTGGACCCATTTGTCCCGGTTCCTGGCACGAACCGGGACCAATGGGCCTCGGTCCTGGCCCACATACATTGGTCCCGGTTCTTGGCTCGAACCGGGGCAGAAGGGGGAGCTTTAGACCCGGTTTCAGCCACGAAACGGGACAAATGAGTTGCCTATATATACCCCATCGCCGCAGCAGAGCACTCCATAGTGCTCTGTTTTTTCTGGCCGGCGAGGGGATGGCATTTGGGTGCTCTAGCTCACCTCCTATGCACATGAGGTGTTCGATGAAATGCCCGAGCCACATTAGTTAAGCTTTCTCCTCTCGAAGCTCGACTTCCAAGCTCCATTTCCCCCGAGATTTGCATAGGTTTAAAGGTCCGTCACGTCCCGTCCCCGTCTTCACCATCGTCGATCGCCCGCGCCGATCTCGTCGTCGGCACCACCGTGGTGAGCCTCTTATTCTTATCTTTTTTCTGAAAGAAAATAACTCTTACTTTAGATAGATACTTGTCTAATTTTCTTACTTTTATTATTGCTTGTTATTATATAGTGCGATGGTTTTGGTATCCGCCCCCGTCGGCCCTCGTCCTGTCTATGATTCGGATGTGGTATATATTATCCTTTTATAACTATTTGGTTCATTTATTGTTTATGACAATTATGCCGACCAACGTGACATAGATTTTATTTATGTAGGAGGTAGTTGAACTGGAAATTCCGACCGACCCTATTGTCGAGAGGTTAAATTTAGTTGAAGTAGAAAACAATTACTTGAAGGAAAAAATGAAAAAAATTGAGGAGGAGAAGATGATATTGGAGTTGCATGTTGCGGATGTCATCGATGATCACAAGATCAAGATGGATGCAATGCGCTTGAAGATTAGAAAGATTACAAGATATGCCATTCATACCGAGGCTTGGTATTATTATGCCGTTGGATCAATTGTTACCTTGGTTGCGATTATGATCGCATTTGTTTTCGCATTGAAATGTTTTACATAGTTTCAATGTATGGTTTAATTAATTAGATGCTCTGAAGAGCTATATGTTGTTAGATGAGAACTATGTATGTACTTTGGTTTTAATGTGATGATGAACTTGTATATATTTGGTCACTTATCTATTCATGATGTTCTGTTATGGTTTTTGACACACATAATTATATATAATGCACGCAGTGCATCCAGTTTTTCTGGTAACCCTCTCAACTTTTTAGCATATGCTATGTGGGTGAAATGATGATACCATGCCAACTTTCAACCTTTTCAGAGTTCATTTGTAGTGCTTTTCAATTTCAGGGTCATTTAACTCAAAAAATCAGTAAATGTATGAAAAATAACAAATGAAGTCAGAAAGGGTTGAAAATTGATGATGTGGATTTGAATGGTGCAATTTGAACACACACAAATTCTGGAGTTCAAATAAGTTCAAAAATGAAATCCCTTTATAACATACGAGTTTTCGTCTGAAACCCTGATACTTCGAAAGAGACTGTCCATTTTGTACACAAAGTGCATCTAGTTTTTTCCGTAACCCTCTCAACTTTTTAGCACATGATATGTGGGTGAAATGGTGACACCATGCCAAATTAACCTTTTTGGAGTTCATTTGTAGTGCTTTTCAATTTTAGGGTCATTTAGCTCTTAAAAAAATCAGCAAATGCATGAAAAATAACAAATGAAGTCAGAAAGGGTTGAAAATTGATGATGTTGCTTTGAATGGTGCATTTTGAACACACAAAAAGTCTGGAGTTCAAATAAGTTCAAAAAATGAAATCCCTTTGTAACATATGAGTTTTCGTCCGAAACCTACTTCGAAAGAGATTGCCCGTTTTGTACATGAAGTGCATCTAGTTTTTGTCGTAACCCTCTCAACTTTTTAGCACATGCTATGTGGGTGAAATGATAATACCATGCCAACTTTCAACCTTTTCAGAGTTCATTTGCAGTGCTTTTCAATTTTAGGGTCATTTAGTGCAAAAAGTATGAACTAATAGCAAAAATAATGAACTTAAAATAATCAATTAAAATATTATGTCATGATCAACTAAAACAAAACTATAATATTCTTAAATAGCAAAAACAATCACCTAAAAAGTTTTTATAAAACTCTAATAGCAAAAGGAATCAACTAAAAAGCTTTTATAAACCTCTAGTATTTTTTAAACTAAAATTATATAAAATTTATGCAACTAAAAGCATGAAAGAATTATCAAAACATGAAAAGAAGAAAGAATTATCATAAATAATTTTTTGTTAGAAACTTTAGTAGCAAAAAGAATTTTCATAAAGAATTTTTTTGATAGAAACTAAAATAACAAAATCTGTTTTTGAATATAATGATAAAATGCAATAATATTAAATAGCAGGAAAAAGAATCACTCAAAATATATATTTGTAGTGAAGTTATTCACAAACTAGTGATTCACACAAATTTTAAAGAATTCAAATTTAAACTATTCAAATTTGGAAACTAATGGCACTAACAGAAAATTTATAATTATTTTCACCTAAAAACAAAAAGAATAAAAAATAAAGCAAAAATCAAAAGAAAATAAATAATTCAAAAAACAAAAAAAATACCAGAAAAAATAAGAAAAAATGCCGCCTACTGGGCCACACAGCCTGCATACGACTAGAAACCCATCTGTACATGGCCAGGATGCAGGCCCGCAGGCCCAATAGACCCAACATGGCAGTGGCAAGGGTAGGCAAGTACTGCCTGCATATTTGAGAGGAGCTCAGCACCTGAGCCACAACGCAGCTTATAAATAGGTGTTGAGCTCTCTCAGCTAGCGAGGTGGGACTAAACTCTCACCACACCACCGCTGTGCCACCCTTTGGTCCCGCTTGGTGGGACAGACCGGTACGATACCCCCTTTGGTCCCGGTTGGTGCACGAACCGGGACCAAAGGTGTGACTGTATAAGCCAACACTTAGAATTTTTTTCCCAACTACTCTCATTCTCCCCCGACACCGCCAGGCCGCTCCTCGTTGCCGTCGCCGACGCTGTGCCCTGTCCCGACGCCGCCCCAACGCCGCCCGCCGCCGCCCGACGCCGCCCGCCATCCGTCCTCCGCCCCGACGCCGCCCAACATCGCCGCCGCCGACGCCCTCGACGCCAACTGCCCCGACGCCGGCGCTGCTCCCGCGCCCCTGGGTGCGACCGCCCTGACGCCGCCCACCGTGCCCCGCCACCCCTTGTGAGCACCTGCCTCACGCCCCAGCCCTCCCTCGCTCCCGCACCCCTGCCTTGCCTCGCGCACCTGCGCCCCTGCCCTGCCCCGCCGTCGCCGGCGCCGCCATGCTCCTCTGCCCGGCCGGCCCCTAGCTTTACTTTATTTATTTTTGTTATATATATGCTATTTGTTTAGATGTTTTTAGATGTTCTTATATGCTGTTTTTAGTTGTTCATAAAAGAAATTTAGATGTAGGTATGTATGTGTGAGGGATCATATATGTATTTTTTTAGACGTTCTTATATGTTGTTTTCAGATGTTTTTTGTATGTATGTATGTATGAGGGATCATGTATGTATTTTTTAGATGTATTTTTTGTATGTATGTATGTATGTATGTATGTATGCATGTATGTATGTATGTATGAGGGATCATAGATGTATTTTTTCAGAATATTCTATCGTGCATAGACCGATTTTAGACCACGGGAGCACCACTACTGGAATCAGGGATTTTTCCGTCTGCCAGTTCTTTGCCGTCTGCTAGCAGACGACAAAGA
This sequence comes from Triticum urartu, assembly GCF_003073215.2. Lineage (NCBI taxonomy): Eukaryota > Viridiplantae > Streptophyta > Magnoliopsida > Poales > Poaceae > Triticum > Triticum urartu. The sequence continues at coordinate 632,448,729 of NC_053028.1, read as the reverse complement.
AGGTCTTTACCATCAGCTACCAAAAAGCAGACGGCAAACAACTGGCAGACGGCAAAGAAGGTCTTAGCCATCTGTCACTTCTTTGCCGTCAGCTGGCTGCCGTCAAAGAATCTTTGCCGTCAGCTGGCTGACGGCAAAGAGAGAGTTGCCCCCCACTAACGAGCCGATTAGAAAAACTTAATGCTCCCCTCTTTGCCGTCTGCTAGCAGACAGCAAAGATAAAAAAAGCGGACGACAAAGGCTAGCTAACCTAACCTAACTAACGGCCGATCGAGCCCCCACCCCCGTCCGTTACTCTCTCTGTTTCTCTCCCTCTCTCCTCCCCAACGCCCCGCCACCAGATCCACCCACCGCCGCCCCCGCCACCCGGCGTCGCCCCCGCCACTGCCCCCGCCCC